>NC_056470.1:22130816-22430816 GCF_008729295.1 Plectropomus leopardus
TAATTACGCACGCTCCTTAAGGCTAGTCGCAAGTCTGCACTCAGAAGTCTTGTGTGTTTGTTTTAGGTGTAGACAAGCCATTCTTTCAAAAGTCTCTTGCGCCTGTGATGTGCGTGATGTGTATTTTTGTCAAAGTCTTTGTTGGAGAAAGCAACCTGTCATCAGTTAAATGTCAATTAGGAGGCAATGAAAGTGTGTCCGTATTTGTGTGTATATGTGTGTGTGTGTGTGTGTGTGTGTGTGTGTGTGTGTGTGTGTGTGTGTGTGTGTGTGTGTGTGTGTGTGTGTTGAGTGGAGCTGTCGTCAACAGTGTGGTCTGACAGTCTTGTAGATCTACAGTGGAACCTCCAGCGACATGTCTACCGCTGACAGCTTCTCTACACACTCTGCTTTCAACGACACTGACGGCTAAACACACACGCAGACATAACGCACATACCTCTTCTGTGTCTGCCTCCCTCTCTCTTTCTCTCTCTCACACTGTCTCTTTATGATCTCCCTGTATTTTTGTTGACTGTTGATGATGAGGTGTGTTAGGGAGTCGAGGAGAGAGAGGGATGATTCAGAGCGGTGACGTGTTGGTTGTCGCTACCGAAAACACTGGGTGTAAACGATGACTCGGCTGAGAGGTTTGAAAGAATTGGTTTAACACGGCGGGGTTTTTTTGGTATCGACACTGAATGGCTTCGCTGTCGGGTGAAACCCTAAAATTGAAAAAGTGACAACTATTCACAGTTTTTTTTTTTATCCCCATGAAATAAATCCAAGAGTGTCAGGATTTTCAGCCTATAGCAAACCATGTAATCCCTCTAATTAAGTTAAACAATGCTGTGTGAAATGTTTTGAGGCACTGTCCCCTGCCACCTACTTTTTTCTCCGCTTAAGTTTGTTTAAAAAACATTTTAATGTTAGTCTGTGATGGCTAACACTAGAGCCTCACCCATCTTCTATTACTTCATCCTCTTTTTCAGGGGCAGACGTGACCGAACCCAACAGCTCAGACAGCCGCGGCGAACGCCTCGACTTCTTCCTCAAACAGGAAGAGCCTCTCACCACAGAGCCCAGCTACCTGGGACCCAACGAATCGGAGGAGGCCGGGGGAGGAGGTGGGGGCGGAACGATCTCATCTGTAGCCAATCTGAAGGCAGCGCTGATGAGTAAGAACAGTCTGCTGTCTCTGCGGGCTGAGATGATGGGAGATGATAACCCCTTGCTGTACGAGTACCTGCCCAAAGGAGCACACTCCCTGTCTTGTAAGTCACTATTTACTAACACTGCACTCACACTGATTGTTACGCACACACACATCATTATAACTCACACACTGCTTTCAATCTACTGGTGTATCTCTGAGTACCTGTTCATGTGGTCACCTTTGAGACATAAAACATACAGGCTTGACCTGCTTTTGACATGAGTGTCCTCTTTCTCTTCATCAGCCACTGTCTTTCGATAACTCTGAATGTGTGTGTGTGTGTGTGTATGTGTGTGGTGCCACTTGAGTGTGTAAAGAGTTTGTGTGGCAATGCCAGTGAAGACTAGTCATCGGTGACTCAGTGAGAGAACATTTTGCTGGGATCGCTCTCGCTTTCGTGAGAAAAATTTGTTTGGTTTTTCATGTGACAGTTTCTTTGTGCGTATCAGTGTGTCTACGGCTGTATTTCACAGCAGCAAAATAACACAACAGAACTGCAGCAACTGTTCAGATATTATTTACTTAACCGCATTTCAGCATGAAGAACGATGAAGCGATTTGCTCCACTCAACAGCTACGGCACAAACCTTTGCATCCTGTTAAAAGCTTTAAAATGAGGGGTATTTTCTCAAAATTGTGAGCCTAAAAATAACCACTGAAACATTGAATTATGACAGAGAAATGTGATGTCATGCAAGGTGAAATAGATTACAACAAAATGTAGAATTTTAAGCTTTTTTTTTGAGTGTTTGTTCACTATCATATTTGTTGGGGTTTTTTTTGCGATGATGTGTTAGTAAATGGTTTTAATTTTTTAAGCATTTAACAACCCTCCTTCCTTATTTAAATGTCCAAATATCTGTCCACAAAACTAGTAAAATAACAGCTGAAATGTTCCACTTAAAGTCTCCACTTACTTTGGAATAAACTACATCAAAATTAGATCAATAAACATCCTTATTTGTGCTTAATTTGTCCACGTTAACAAGAGCTTCTTTTCCTTCGTTCAGTCAGTTTTTTTGCCTTTAGCGAGGGTGTTAAACTGTCAGTGTCTACATGTGTGTGTTTCTCCGTGTGTGTGCCAGCGCGAGCGTATATTTGCTTGAGTCCGTGTCCGCGTGGGCACATTTGTGTGTGTGTGTGTGTGTGTGTGTGTGTGTGTAACTCGTGTGTTTGTGTCTCTTTGCTTTTACTGGCTAGTAATTGGATCTTTTGTCCCGAGTTCTGCCTGTCTTTGTGAGCTGAAGAAAGCAAAGGAAGGGTACAACTCGGAGCCGAGTCATGCCTTTTGAGTTGAGCCCCACTCACCTCCAAAATAAAAGAGCGGGCCAAGACTGAATAGACCGAAACACACGTTTGCAGTTGCACATACATGCTCGCACACGCACGTCACATCACATCACCCCTTTTGTGTAAGTGTTAAGTGTGTGGGATTGAGATGTTTCTGTTGGCTTAAAGAGGAGAATCAGATGCTGTCACAGCACAGATAGACAGCCTCACAAGCTCCCGAAAAGAGAAAAAGAGGCTTTTTGATACACTTACACACACTTTACAGCTACACTCAGCCTTTACTATATGAATAGGAGATTTGGAGAATTCAGAGAATGTTAATCATTTGCTCCCAGCGTGGAAAAAAAAGCATGTTGAATGAGTCTTATAGCAGTATTTCAGTTGACACCAAAGAAACCTCAGGGAGGTTTTTGGTTAGCCGAACCCTATTTTGAATTCACTACACAATAGGGGTTGGGGAAATGGGCTTGTTGAGATGGCCAACAACCTCCCCTCCCTCCGCGGGTCTGTCCCTGTGTCTAAATGAGGACAGAAAATAAACAAACACTGTACCTCAGATTACTGGGCGGAGGAGAAGTCTGCCGGGTTTGACAGATCGCTGCTCCCTGCCTCCCTCCCCTCCATTCAGCCCTCTTCCCCCCTCCTCCCTGCTTCTCCTTCACCCCTGCTTAACATCCTTCCTGTCCTTTCCCTCCTGTACTCCCCCTCACGCCATCCATCCCTCCCTCCTTCCTTCCCTCCATCCATTTCTCCTTCACCCCTCCTTAACACTCATCCCTCACACTCTCCCTCCCCTTTTGGCCAGCTCCTGCAGTTCCTCCTTATTTGTCTCACTTCTCTCTCCTCTCTCTCTCTCTCTCTCTCTTTCCCCCTACTTTTACTTCAGCTGTGGAGCATCAAAGTGTGTTGGTTTAAAATCCTGGGAAAGTATTGATCTAGGCAGAGAGGAGGTAGAGCAAGGTCACCTGGCCCAATTCAAGAGAGACCACTGAATATAGCAAAAGGCCTTGACACAGAGCTTCTGTCTCCCCCCCTCCTTCTCCCTCCTTTTCCCTCCTTCTCTGTATAATTGACTCTTTAATAAAACATGCTTCTCCTAAAGATTCATACATCCAAAAATCGGACCAAACTGAGAATCAATGTCCTACAGTTTAACCACTGAACACTTCGCTCTCTTCACATTTAGCAATTCAAACCCAGCTGACCTTCACCTTGTTGACAGGGCCCGCGATTCAAAATGCAACAGCTCCCTCTCTTCGCCCATCCTTTGCATGGGTCACGGACTACATCCTGCTAGCATGTGGAATGCCAAAATAAAGTGGGACCGGTCTGTATGTCAATCAGCCTTCTGAATCCAATTAAGATCATTGGGATTTGGCCCCACTACCCCTTCCGTGCGTCAGACAATCAATGCCAGACAATGGATTTTGCCGGACCATCCCCGCGCACCTGTCCACACCGCCACCGAGTACTGGCTGTAAAGAACATCCAATTAACTACAGGGATCATACTGACATTATTGAACTTTTCTCTCCGCTGCCTGCTCTCATCACTTCACATCTACTTTTGAAAATTGACTCACCCTGTACAGTAGCTCCCTGTGGCTCCATAGCTACTCTCTGTTTTTTTTTATGGTTTTCATATATGATTGTGACACAGATCTGGTGACTTTTCAGATTGAAAATGTGGATCGTATATAGCAACACCATACCTCCTTACGCCCGTTTTACAAGAGGAATGGAACAGTAAGGGTCAATAGATATATAGATATAGATATCAATGCAAGTGTAATAACTGTCAATCTGGTAGTGGGATTTTACATTAAAGGCCACCTAATTCACCAAACTTTTTTGGAAAGTCCTGGCACTTTTTCAAAAACATCTCTGAATCCGATACTAGCTTATTTTTCCTTTATCATTAAAACACTGAAGGAGAGTAAAGCTATCCAGAGGTCATAGCAAACAATGAGAGGATTCACTCATTTTTTAAGTGAGGTTGTATGAGGTACTTATCTGTAGTCAGTGTCTTACATACAGTAGATGTCAGTCATCATGTCCCCAGTTTAGAGAAGCGGCACGATATCAACACAGAAGCTAAGAAATGTACTGCTGTTAAGGAATCAGCAACAATACCTATTTATTGTGAGATTCTCTGTCCAGTTACATTTTTTAAAAATACTGTAGTTAAGCAAATGTGCATGGTATGACAATTGTGAAACTTTCACCTTAAAACTGGTATATTGCTGCAACCCTACATCAGATCACCAGTTTCAGCAGGGGAACCGTGAACAGAATCAGTTCCCGTCTATGCTCTCATCAAAGCCACCAGACTCCATAAAGTCATTTTAGCTTGCTGATCATTGGTGCTGCTGGTTTACAGCTGCCTGCTGTCTAACTGATCGAGGCAGTGGTAAACCAGCAGCGTCTGTGTTCAGCGATGTTAAATTGATATTTTTCTAAACGGAGTCTGGCTTTGAAGAGAGCGATAAAACAACTTAATTTGCCTGTCTGAAATCACTCTCTGACTTTAAGGTAAAGCAGTGAAAATACTCTAAATACAGAGTATACTTAAACTGATATTGACATTTTTAGGTGGCTAAAGTATGCTTGGTTGCTGCACTCCTTAAGCAGTCGATTGCTTAGCTTCGATGTTGAACTTCAGCCTGCTTCTCCAAACTGGGAGTGTAGTCACTGACATATACTGTTTGAGATATGCTGTCGATGGCTAAGTACCTTAAACAACCCCACTTGAAAAAGTCTGAACTATCCCTTTAAGTGTTTTGTCATGAAGAACTCCTCCTAACAGACTTACCAAGTTTTAGTTGATTAGCTATTGGCAGCTGGTCAGTCAGCTTACAGTAATTGTCTCCCAAAAGCCTAAATAGACCTAATAGGTCCTGACCCCGCTCCAACTGCAGGTGCAGGAGAGGACGCAGGTTGTGTTTTAGTTCCTCTGCCATCATTCTGCGTTAAAGTAATTCAGTTACTCTACATTAATGTGTTTTTCTCCTCTCTTTTACTCTTGTCGCTGTGCCGTGAGTCAGCCTGCTGTTATTTGTATTCTTTACAGCTTGCCAGACACGACTGCAATATTAAACTCTGTGAGACAAGATTGCAAAAAATTAGTCGTATGTCGGGATTCTTCAAGTGGCTGTTTATCCCAGTCGACGCTCCTTTCCTGAGAAGCGGTCACTGCCGGAATACCATTTGTTAATGAGCTGCTCCCTCTCACCTGTAGCTCATCTCTTTACTCTCTGTCTACATTTCTGCCTCCCTCTTAATGTTGTTCCTCCCGTCGCTGCTGGGAGGTGGGGAAGAGGAGATGGGGAGTTGAGCATTTGTGTGTGTTCTCAGTAAGTGGGAGTGGGGAGTGTCGGGCGCGGTAGTTTAACATTCCAGGAATCCGTCCACGGTCGAGCCTCATGGTTGTGTGATTCTGTCCGTTGTGCAGAGGAGGGCAATGAATGGCTAACCCACTGCATAACTCTGGAGACATTCCCCTAAAATGCTGCCCACACTCACACATACACACACACACAATCCAGAATAACCTGCTACACATTACACTTTGATTCATATGCACTATCAGAAAAAGAGATGCACTCTCAGTACTAATGGCGATATTAATGTAGCAGAGAAAAACCTTCTGTGTGAATAGTTATAGAGTGCTAAAGGCTCTGTAAGAAATTTGAAATTCTTCATCCAGCGTGCCTTAACTTGTTGCCGGTAAACATCTTACATGGTCGATATAGTCGTCCTTTACCCTGCGTGTACAAAAAGTCTTCACTTGAGCTGCAAGATGGCTCCTCTCCAAAACAATCTCCCTCCACGCTACAGAGGATCCTCAAGCCCTCTCCTTATATGCATTTTACTCGCTCACACAGCACATGCACACTCTCTCACAAAACACACAAACGCTGCCATCCTCTGCGCACGCATGTGGGTGGAAGGAGAAGGAGAGCAGAGGAGCGAAAGAAACAGAGAGAGAAAGAGAGAAGAGAAGCCCTAACCCTTTCCCCTCGGCTGGTGGAAAGTGAAACTTCAGAGTTTTTCTTCCTCCCCCTCTCCATAGTGTTTGATAGTGTAGCACTGGCAGCCTCTGTGTGCCCCCCTGCCCACTCTCTCCCGTTGTGTTCTGGTGGCCAGCTGCTTGCAGAGTTGCAGTTGTACGTGAGTGGGTGGGTGAGACTCGTTTCCTGTGCTCCTCAGGGCTCCGCTCCAACAACTACTGCAGCACGCTCCGGCCAGGGGCCACGGGGGCCACTATTCATAACAAACAGGGGGCTGGCTCCTCTCCTCCTCCTCCTCCTCCTCCTCCTCCACCTCTTCCTCTTCTTCCTCCTCATCTTCCAACATCACCACCACCACTACCGCCATCTTCATCATCATCAACATCAGCATACTACCCACCCACTCCACCCACACCACTGCACCCCTCTGAGCCTCGGCCCCTGGAGGCCCCCGGTCTGCGGGCTGGGGCACCCCAGCTGCGCTCAGAAGGGTTGGACATGGAAGTGGAAGAGGCCCCCGAGGGCCCGGAGCCCTCCACCTTGCCTGAGGTAAGCACGCAGAGCCTGGCTCAGCTCCAGGGCAGAGGCTGCTCTCTGGGTACCGTTCCTCCACTCAGATAAAAGTTTGTAAGAGTGAGTGGAGATGTGTATCCAGGGGGGCAGCTTCACCCTGCAAACACACCGAGGGGGGTTGAGGCGATGGAGGACAGAAAGTGACATAGTGGGGCTTTATGAGGAGAAGTGGGGGTTAATGGGGTTATTTTTCAACATTGGCAAGTCTTTCTCACACAGTGTCGCTCAACCCCTCTCTGTATCTCACTCTCAGTGTGGAATCTGGCACATTTCCTGCTACACTGTTTTCTTTTGTTTGTCTTTCTTTTCTCTGCGCTTTGTTTGCTTTCTCTTCCTTTCAGATTTTCCAATTCTTCACTCTTGTCTCTGTTTTTTCATATCATATTTTTTAATATAGCCCAGACCCAAATTCACCTTCGAGCCAAGAGTCTTTGCTCAGCATTAGCGGTAATGTAGTTTATAGCGGTTACATTCGAGATGACACATCTGGTCACAATGGCAGCGTGTGCTTAGAGATGGCAGATAACGGGCAAGGTAGTGAGATGAGACTGAGTAGAATCAATACAAGTAGACAATGAGAGGTTTGCTCTTGCTGCCCAGGAAATTGTTTGTTCTGTTCGGCGTGTGTGTGTGTGTGTGTGTGTGAGAGAGAGAGAGTGAGTGTGGGCGTGTGTGTGAGCATGGCAGTATGAGCATGTGTGGATGTGAGTTTTGTGCCAGTCTGAGAGAGAGAGAGAGAGTGTGTGTGTGTGTGTGTGTGAGTGTGAGAGAGAGAGAGAGCGCGCCTGCGTGCGTGCATGAGTGTTTTAGGAGCAGCATTTGATTTCAGTGGACCTGCCTCCCAACAAGCCTCCCTATCTCTGCGGACAAGCCATCTGTTTGCCCAGTGCATGGTGTTCTGTTCTTAGAGAGGGGGTGGAGGAGGAGGTGGTGGAGGAGGAGTGTAGGGGCTGAGGAAATGGGTGGGGGTGAAGGAATTGCAGGAGTAGATGGAGTAAGGATAGAGTTTAGATGGGATGTAGATGAGAGAAAAGAGAGGGGTGAGAGGTGTTTGGCGCACCTTGCTGTATCAGGCAGATAAAATTATTAATACTGTAGATCAACCTAACTGCTCATTCTGTGTCTCATAGGACGCCGCTAGCATCCAGGAACTGTCAGCTATTTAAAATATTTTTTCTGTTTGCTTGCTAATCTCTAACAATTTATCTGTGTCTTTAAATCATTCTGATCTATGTGTTTCTCTTATTTTTTTCTGTTTTTATGTCTTTTGTTTCTCACATATGTGAAAAAGGGTTGCCTTCACAGCTTGTCTCACCTGCCTGCCTCCTGCATGCCCAGACAACAATCCATACAGACTGTATAAATGTGTGTGTGTTGACATAACGGGATGTTTTGTGCTTACAGGAGGGTGTCAAAGACAAGGAAGATATGAAAGAATACAGCACAGGTATGGTTTTAAAACTGAAGTATGTCATGTCTAGATAACTTAAGAGAGGTTTGTGCCTTTTTTATCTCTCTCTCTCTCACTTTCACTCTCACTTTTCTTCTCGCTATCTCAGCCTTGGAAGGTGACCAGTCTCCTGTCGAGAGGGATCAGATGGGCGATGAGAGCTGTGCTGGTGGCTTGACTGTGCCTGCGTCAGTGTCCGTGGCTGGCAAAGGGACTAAAAGGCCGATGGTGCTGAGTGAAGAGGCTGGGTCAGGGAAAAGAGTCCTGCCAGATCCCAGTGCTTGGCCCTCACAGGGGTTCGCCTGCTCCCTGTGCAACCGGCTGTTCAGCAGCCTGGAGCATCTCAGGGAACACGAGTATCGTCACACCCTGTCTCTGATGGCCTTGTCCCTGGACTGGCCGAGCATTCAGGGTCCGCACCATCAACCTACCCAGCCTCGGCACCAGTTACAGTCCCAGCCTCTCCCCTTCCACCAGTCTCTCTACCGCCCTGCGATGGCCGAGCCTACGCCGGCACGCTACCTCTGCTCCCAGTGCCCTGCCAGCTTCACCCTCAAATCTAACGCAGACCGACACGAGAAGACCATCCATTTCAAGAAGAAGCTGATGCAGTGCGTTTACTGTCTGAAACACTTCCGAGACCGCACAGACCTGCACAGGCACCTGTCCTCTGTGCACTCCAAAGAGCGAGGGCACACCTGCCCTGCCTGTGCCAAGGCTTTTAGCACCCAGAAAAACCTGGCGACACATGTTAAAGTGTGCTGCCAGGTGGGGACGGTGCCAGGAGCGGTGCTGGGAGGCAGTGCCGGGATGGAAATGTCTCAGGGCGGGGTTATAGATTCACTGTGGCGGCTTTCTCAAGAGATGAAAGTTGACAATCACGATCTCAGCATCAATGTGGAAAACTGAGGCAGGCTGCCGGCTTATGCACACACATTCATACCCATCGGTTCGCAGCGTATCCTCACGTGTTATACGTTCATGCCAAAATATGCTCTGTGGCGTCATTGCACTGAGAAGGGAAGAATTCCTTTTAAAAATATATGATGACACGATTATAAATACAAAGGGACACCACTCTTTTTTAATTTATGTCATTATTTTTAGCATGAATTGACAGTTTACATGTCAACAATGCACAATTGCTATGCAAGCTGATTTGTTGAAGCAACCGACTGAAATTATAAGACAAACTGTTACATTTTTTTAGTTATCTTTAGGTTTATGATTAATTTATTTTGCACTGATTGGACCCATTAACAGGTGAATAACTTTATGTGGCGGTGCTGGGTGGAGAGACAGAGGGGGGAGTCTTTCCGCCTCCCCAAACTACACCACTTGTCTGGTGCTCTGTCGCCAGACACCAGTCTGACTTAAGTCTTCTCTCCTTTTTAGGCAGAGAGATCTTTATCTTTGTGACCACCCCTGCATTACGGGCACAAAGACACTCAGACACAGTTCAGATCTGCCAGGCTTCGCTGTGGCTCACAGCGTACACAACCACACCACCTGCAGGAAATTTGTAGAATTGCAGCATGGGAATAAAGACTCCAAAGTGATTATTTCTGCTGCCGGTGTCAGTGCACCTCAGCTAATATATTTTAAAACAACTTAAACCTTAACGGAATATTTTTTAAAAATACTGGGGTTACTTTTCTCCATGCTGTATTTGAAAAAAAAACAAACAAAGTAATTGTATGATCACCCCCTCTGGACACGTATAAACTCGTCTTCCATCATTATTCCGACATGATTGCCTTCAGTCAGCGCTGTCACATCAGTGCAGATGGAGGGGATGTGCCGAACAACACAAAGCAAGCAAAAACAATAGACCAGTAGCGGCTGAGATGGGGGTTGGGTAGTGTCATTTTCTCTCTCCGTCCATCTCCTCTGTCCCAGATCTGTAAGTCTTCTAGTGGCTGGAGTGTGGCTGGAGCTGGACAGTAATTGGTCCTTCACGGCTCCGGCCCTTCTTAACCTCTGACCTCTTCATCTGAAGAGGATGTGGGGAGCGGCAGACAAATGCCCCTTGAACCAGCTTAGTGATGTCACTGCCACATAATAGTCTGGTTGTGAAGAGTGAAGACAAGCGGGGAAAATGTAGGAGAGGATTGAGGGAGATGGCGTAGACAGTTAGGTGGAGGGTGTTGCAGAGCTGCAAGATATTGGAATTGGCACACTGGCTTCAGAATCATTGCTAATGTAAATTCACACCGATTTCTGCCAAAATTTGCTCATTTGAGTTTACAGCAGGCCTCCAACTATAATTTAACCAAGATATTTCCCTGATACGGCCCAGTTATAAAGGCTTATCATGTGTATACCCATATTGTGAGTACTATACCCAAAGGGAAGACACCCACCTGTGTTTCCCTCTAATCTTCCACAGTCGACACATGGAGCTGTAATTTCTGTGTCCTCGGTTAAAGCAGGACTGGTGTCTGTTGGGACTGTACCCCCTTTGCTGTGGTTCACATACACACAGGGAACTCCCGAATGCCAAATCCTTTCTAATACAAAAACCCATTTCTCAGGTAGCACACTCTGTCCTAGCCAGCAGCTGAAACAGACTGGCAGGCTCAGAAAGTCAGGAACTAATCAGGAACTCTGCAGAGCCGTTCAGGAGAAATGGCAAAACTGTACGGCTGTTGTGTGGCTTTTTTTTGTTTTTGTTTAGGTTGAATGTGTTGTAAATATTGAAAGATATTTCATTTTAGAGTATCAAATTTTTTCCTTGAAAACAAAACCCATGTATACTGTACACAGATATGTACTTTTCTAAACAGAATGAGATTCTGCTTGTAGTTTTTATGCTGTAATTAAACTGTGCTGGAAAAATGTTTAAACCTCTCTGTAGTTTTTATCTGTTATCTGCACATCATTCACACGATCAAAAATATTACTTTCTTTGCATTTTAACTTGCCGCTCTAAAAAATAATCTCAAATGTGTTGTGCAGCTGCATGTTTTTGAGTGTTTAATCAGAGCAGAAGTCGATTTGCTGATGGAGGTAATTATAATGTATCACTTCAGAGCTTATAACCCTGAGCTGTGTGTTTGACCCCGTCCTTGATGCACAGTAGTTGTGTTGTGTAGTGCTTGTGTACTCATAAATCCAGTCCTGATCTCTCACTGTATGCTTTGACTGTAAAGTTTCTCACACACACAAACACACACACTGTCTGTTTACTTGGATGCCCTTCACCTGGCTTAACTACCATTTAAGTCTAGACCTTGAGATAATTGGCTTACTAGACCTCTACACAAGATTTGGACATGGTATTAACATTAGTTTTTATTTTAATTTCTTTGCTGAAGCCTTCCTTTGTGTGTGTGATTTTATTTCCCTCACCTATCTTGTCATTGTCTGTGTTTGTCTTTCTGTCTGTGTTTTGCTGTCCATTGCAGAGACCCTCTAGAGCAACCAAGGCAGACTTGACTGTTGTGTGTCGTGTTTATAGTATCTCTTTTCCTTTATTGCTTTAGTATGGAGGAAGAGCTGTTGCCAGGGCAACTGTAGCTTTGACTGGAATTGGGGTGGCCATGGGAATTGATGGTACATTTCTAGACCATGCCGCTAATTAAATGTAATAACTGAAAAGTGACGCGTTGGTTTATTTAAAAGAGCTTCATTCAACACTAATCTTTTTTATTTATTTATTTTTTATTTCTCTCCTCCACCCCCTCCATCCCTCCTTCTGTCCCTATAGTGAATGACTTCACGGTGATCCGTAAAAAGTTCAAGTGCCCCTACTGCAGTTTCTCTGCTATGCATCAGTGCATCCTGAAGAGGCACATGCGCTCCCACACCGGAGAGAGGCCCTACCCCTGTGAAATCTGTGGCAAGAAGTTCACCAGAAGGGAGCACATGAAGAGGCACACGCTGGTGAGTGCAGCTCTGTGACTACTAGTAGGGTCAGACCTAAAAAGTCCATTGTGTAGGTTTTAGGGGATATATTGTCAGAAACTGAATATAATAGATATGTTGTCACTTGTATATTCTCACCTGAAAATAAGAATAATTTTTGTCACCTTTGAATGACACGTTTATATCTACATAGGGAGTGAATCCTCTTCCATAGAGATTTCCATGTTGCACCTCCATGTTTCTACAGTAGCCCAGAATAGACAAACAAAACACTGGTTCTAGACAGGAACATTTTCATTTTCATGTCTTCATGTCAGCCACCGTATTTAGCAGGCTCTTTGCAACGAGCAGCAATGGAAAACAGATTTTTTAATGTGAAACCACTTTATTCAGTGTTTTTGTCAGTTTGAATCACTGGGTCCATTTGTTTTGGAGAAAAGGAGACCTCTGCAGATAAATTGGCTCTCGGTGAAAACCTTCTGAACGTCTGGATCTTAAGTTATCGGAAAAAAACACGTGAGAACAGAGATAGAGAACAGAGATTACCAAGTGGAGGGTAAGCGGCTCGTCTGCGATGAGCTGAACAGTCAGGGAAACACTGATTCTTACCATGAAACTGCATAATTCAGTGTTTTTAGAAGTTTTAATCACCAGGTCCATTTGTTTTGGAGGGAAAGAGACCTCTGCGGATATTTCGGCTCCCTGTAAATACTGGGGAGGTCTGGATTAGAAAAAACGTGAGCACACATTAGCAGGTGCTCGTCTGCAACAAGCATTTTAGAAACACTGATTTGTAAAGTGAAACTAATTTTTTACCGGTTTTAATCAACGGGTCCATTCACTTTGGAGGGGTGGAGACGTCTCTGGATAATTTGGCTCCCAGTAAAAACCTCCTGAACAATGAACACCAAAGAATTCTTACTGGGAGAAGTTTCAGCTGGTTGCAAGCTGCAATCCTTTCTGCTAGACGCCTCCAAATGCTCCTAAATCCTACACACTGATCCTTTAAATCCAAATTAAATTTGGAAATTACATGTTTCTGTCCAACAGGTCCACAGCAAAGACAAGAAGTACGTATGTAAAGTGTGCAGCCGAGTCTTCATGTCAGCAGCCAGTGTCGGAATCAAACACGGCTCACGTCGTCATGGCGTTTGTGCCGACTGCTCTGGCCGGGGCATGGCCGCGCTGCTGGACCATAATGGGGAGGTGGGAGGAGACATCTCTCCAGAAGAGGAGCTGTATCCCGGCGATCGCTTCCATGATGACCAGGCAGAGTGTGATGGTGATGGAGAAGGGGAGGAGGAGATGATGGTGGAAGGGGATGGGGAGATGATGGGAGAAGGGGAGGAAGAAGGCGGGAAGTGGAAGGACTCGGGGATGACCGCCGAGGCACACGGAGCACTGGACAATGAGAAGGAGGAGAGCGACTCCTCAGCACAGGAGGGGGAGCAGCAGAACGGGAGCGAGAGGGACTTTGCCTGGATCTCCTAGAATCTGCCAGGCTCCCGCTAGCGGCTCATCAACCAATCTCTGAAGATCTCTTGCGATCTCTCGGGCAGAATCCTCTGCTCTCTTTACCCATTCGTCCCACCGTGGGCAGGCCTTCCTTTGAATGGAAATGCTGTAGGGTGATGCGCGACAATGATCTCAAACCATTACGAGTAACACACTCAAATGCACACACATACACACACACACATACACACACACTTAGGCTATTCTCAACCTTGACTGCCATAGTAGAAGAAGCGTGGTCAAGAGATGGCTCGAGTGCAAGGCTTTTTCTGCTTACCTCCTTTACTCCTGATGCAGTGTTTTGTGTTTCTTTTTCGTGAGGGTTCAGGCCAGAGTCCGGTAGTTTTCTACTCTGTCACAACAGAAATCAACGAGGACGCTGCCAAGGACATGGCCAATGCTAGACTGCAACTTTGTATGTTTGCCATCACAATCACCATGGAAACCAAGGATCACTGACAGTGTAGGGAAAAAGCCAGGAGGGAGGGAAGGAGGGGGGTTTGTCTTGGTCCCACCTCGGCTGTAATGTTTCTGGGGGAAAGTGTCTCCCTGCGAATGAAGGGAGAGTCTACATCTATTGCAAAGCTATGTGTGTCAGAGGAGCGGGCAGCCCGATGGCACATTGTCGATGCAGAGTCCTACTGCCACAGACTTGCACTTTAATGACAACTGACTCCTATCAAAGTCCTGAACCCGTGGTTTACATTTTTGATCTGATCTTTACTTACCTAAACAACTCGGTGACCGCACCTACCTTTAAGGATATACTTTATGTCCTCTTGACTGTTATCACAATATAGAAATCACTGAATCTTTGTGCAGATTGCTGTTTATATAGCCTATGCCTTTTCAGTGGGTTCCTTAATCTTTTCTTCACTTAAGTTAACAGTTTCTATCAATCCATTCCAACAAATACTGGAGATTTGACTAATGTACATATTTTGGGATTTAAAGACGTGAGTGTGTTTGAGACAGAGAGAAACAGAGAGAGTGTATGTCAGAGTTTATACACAGCGTGGAAACAGCTTCCCTGTTTGGAAAATCAACAATGGATCCACATGACCTACACTATTTACTCTTTCTGTCTCTCTCGCTGGTTCAGTTGTGATTGTAGGACCTGAGAGCCACGTCTCTCACACTGAAGGAGGAGCTGCCTTTGTTTCAAAAACTTTTTTGTTTCATTTTTTTCCTGTCATATAATTCCACTTTCTCAGTACAAAATATGCAGCCTCTTTCCATGGTTTATGTTTCCTTTGGTGATACATATTTTCTTCAGCTTTGTGAGGTTAAAAGAAGAGGATCAACAATTGTGCTTGAAATTTTCCGAGTTTGATATTCGTAGAGAGTGTTAATATTAATTTGTTTTGTTCAGCAGCTATTTATTGAAAAACCTGTTTGTGGATTTTTTGAGAAGTCATTCCCTCCCCTCTGTCTCTCTCTCTCTTTCTTTCTTTCTCTCTCCTCTCTGTGCATGTGTGTGTGTTGGGTGTGTTGAACAGGATGGATGGATGTTTTTATGCAAGAACGTTTGAGTGTCCAGTGTCCCAAAAAAAAGTCTATATTGATTTCTTAAGATTATTTCCATGTTTTTTCGGCGATGTTATTGACAATTTAAGTGAGGCAGATGACGTCCTATTATTATAATTATAAAAACAATGATTACTGTTGGTGATGTTACTATTATTAATTATTATTAAGTGCTGGATGCTAAGCTTTATTGTGCGTTCTTTTTTTGATATTTTATATCTTGTATAAGAAAAAAAAAGCTTTTATACTTTGCCTTGTTGTGGACAGCAAGCCATAAGGCTTTTATCAACCTTTTATTGTGCCAGTTTACGCTTTTTCTGTCGTATTTGCTTTTTTTACCGAAGGGGGAACTTCACTGTCAAACTTCTCTGTTAGATATTGATTGAAACATATATTCAGCACACGCTTTTTGCATCACTAATGTACACTAATTGATTAATATCAAACCAAAAACAATCGAGTACCTTGTATACATGAAGTGCTTTCGTTTCACAGTCTGTGTGTGCAGGTGCTTTTTTGGATTTATTGTCGTGGTTAAACAGTTTTTTGTTGTTGGGTTGTTTTTATTTTTTGTCACTATTTGTCACAGTTTGAAAAAAAAGTGCAAATGTTATGGTATTATTGTGATTATGAAGAAGGGCTGTGTGAAAGGACCGGCTAGCTTTTTGAAGATCGCATCTTAAAACCAGTTTGATTTTTTTTCTAATTTCTACTGTCTCACGCCTCGCATGACACACAATCAAGTAGAAATCCAGCATGTAGATGAAACGCTCTTCTCAGATGGTGTTGAGTCTGCATGCTGTGTTTCTACCCGCTGGTGTTTTACCGGCTCGAATCAAGTTCATTTGCAACAAAAGGGAAAGTGAGCGCTGCAGTAGTAACTCTGGGAAACATTTTGCTGCCTGTGTGCTACAGGTGCCATGGACTGCACTTCCCATCAACCCCCACTGAGAAATTTGATTTGTGATGCTTTCTTCATGTCTGGCGATTATTTTATTTGTATTATTTATTGTGTTTTTGTTTTATTAAAAATCTTTGGGTGGAGGAAAAAAAGGAGAAAGACAATGGGATAGGATTTTTATGAATGTCAGTGGTGAGTGTGGAAGGAGCCAATGATCGGTGACAAATCTCTGTCCTGTGGTGCCATTGTGGCCACTGAGAGACATCTGGATGTATGTGTGACCCCCCGGCCCTGCGCTCTTCTCACAACCTGTACTGTATGTCTTCTTCCTCATAACTGGGTTGTACTTCAGGAATACGTCTGCCATCAACCCCTCAATATGTGCCTCAATGACATTTCACCCGTGTGCTTGTGAGAGTGTGTGTTTTCCGAGAGATAGATATGTTGTTTGTTTGTGTCAACGGATAGAGATTACTAAGATGTGTCTGATCAGATTAGAGGTGCAAAACGTTTGTTGTTTTTCGAGGATTTCAAAGAGACAAATCATGATGGGCGACTAGATTCTCCTTCCCACCGTGTGTTGATGACCTTTTGTGCCCTGATTCTGTGGTCTTAACTGCATGCCTGTGCTCATTTTGTCATACCAAAGCGACGTCTTCGGCATCTGCACACAACTGTCTCATTCCACACGATGCAAAACTGGAACTGTTTGCTCTATTGCAGATGAATATGGGTATTCTTAGACGTGTACAAATTGCAATCCTCATTTAGCCTGTATAGCTTGATTCACACGTGCAAATCATGAAGCCATAGATATGGGTATATCTATATTATACTATATTTCAAAATTGGCGCTTTTTACTTTAGATTTTGTTCTTCTACTAAGAGTGATGTGTGTATACCTTCATATATATGAATTTATATTACTATTATATATTATTTATTTTCTCTCAAGTTTCAGAGGGTCTTTGATTTGTAAAAGGTCACACTTGAAGCTTGAGGTTTGTTTATTTTCATTGGGAATATTGTTCAATATGATACTGACTTTATATTGATGATTATCATAAACCTGTGTTTGTAACAAAATGTGTTAAATAATCAAAAAAAAAGAAACTGTCCTGTTTTTACACCAGTTTTGTTTCCAGGCAGATTTAAGTGCTCTTGTGCAGATATTTTTTTGGTTGATAGTACTGATCACAAAACATTTTTACAGCCAACCATGAGCCTCCTGTTTTGATGTTGGGGCTGGCCCACGGGCCATCCAAGCCTCTTTCTAACTTCATGTTTAGTGGAAGAATTAGCTTGACTATTATTTGCAAAAACCAATCAGTCTCAATAAATTTTGAAATTGCTGCTGTAAAGAAGTAACACGTGCATGTGTGGTGCCTTTATGTGTGCCTCTGCCAAATCCCATGTCCAGTTTTTCCAAATAACTGATCTAGATCAGCATGATGCAGATCTGGGATTCCCATGTTTTTCTATGCGGGATCAACTAATCCATTTTACTTTTGTGTTGCTGTTTCAAAGCAATATTTGATTTGGATCACCCTGATCCGGACGCAAACTGTTCAAGATGACCAAATATAGGTAAATGGGAGAACATATCACCATGTAGGCTACTAACTATGTAAAGAAGAAAAGGGAGAATAGCCAGCATGGGGTTCCTTAAGTGATTTTGTTTGTCATGCCATGCCAAATAATCATGAAAATGTCATAGTATACTATGTCATTAGAAATATCATAAAAAGGTCATAGTATGATTTGTTTAAAATATCATTAAAAAAGTCATAGTATAGTTGGTCGTTAAAAATGTTATAGTGGGGTGCCCAGTAGCTCACCTGATAGAGCAGCATCCCATGAACTGAACCTAAGTGTATTCTGTATCTGCAGCATGTTCAATTCTAATCTGCAGCCATTTGCTGCATATCATCCCTTCTACCCCGTTCACCCTTGAGCTTTTCTGCCAAATGAAGCCAAACAGCCATGAAAACTGTCTTTAAAAAAAAAATAATTCTGTAATATGTTGTAAAAAGTCATAATATGGTAATATGGTAATTACTTTACAAATACATTATTACTATCTCCTGAAAAAAATATCATAGTATAAACTGTTGTGAAAAAAAAATAAAAATGTTATTTTATTATAACATGCAATAAAAAAAGTCTAAGTATGGTATGTATTAAGAAATGCCATAGTATACTATGACATCAAATAGATCATGACAAAGACATTCTGTATCCTCTCGTCAAAGTTATCATGAAAATGTCACAATATACTATATCATGAAAATATCAGAGTCGTAGTATAGTATGTTGAAAGTATCACAAAATATAGTCTGTCTTTAAAAATATCAGAAAAGGTTTATAGTGTAGTATGTTGTTAAAAATGTCATGAAAGGTCATTTTATAGTATGTAGTCAAAAATATAATGAAAAGGTCTTAGTATGGTATGCCATCAAATTGGGTTTTTTTTAAAGTCATAGTATGTTGCTGAAAATATGATGAAATGGTCATAATACAGTATGTCAATATGAAAAAACAACATAGTGTAGTCTATTCCCCCAAATCATGACAAAACATACTAGTTTAGTATGTTGTCCAAAATCATGAAAAAACATCATAGTATGGTATGTCAACCCAAATCATGAATAAACATCATAGTATAATAGTTTGTCCAAACTCATGAAAAAAATTTCATATTATAGTATGTCGACCAAAATTATGAAGAAAATTCATACTCTAGTATTTCGACCAAAACCATGAAAAAACGTCATAGTATAATGTGTTATCCAAAATCATCCAAAATCCTCATAGTATAGTATGTCGACCAAAATCATGGAAAAATGGCATAGTATAATAGTTTGTCTTAAATAATGAAAAAATGTCATAGTATAGTATGTTGAAGAAGTTTATAGTGTGGAATATTGAAAAAATCATCCAAAAAGTCAATATTTTAAGTGTTTTAAAGTCATTGTATAGTATCACCAAAAATGCCAAACTATAGCATGTCGAGAAATTGTCAGTAAAGTCCTGTTTCCAAATGTCAAGAAGAGTCAAAGTATAGCATGTTTAGATAGTTTATAGAAATGACATATTGAAAAAATGCCCCAAAAGTCAATATTGAATGTGTTTTAAAATTTTAAAGTATGGTATGTAATTATTATGTTGTTTTCAGCCATTTTTTCAACATCTCAAAATTTGACATTTTTCGCCATACTATACTATATCGTTTTCAGCCATTTTTGTTTTACATGCTATATTTTGATGTTTTTGGCCTTTTTTTCGACATACTATACTATTGCAATTTTCTGTGCTATGATGTGTCTTGGCACACCATTTTATGTGGTTTTCAACTGTTTTTTGGGAGGGCATTACATATTTTGACAATTTTCACTATACTATTTTATGGTTTTTTTATCAGCTGTTTTTTTCAGTGTGTCATATTTTGACATTTTTTGCTATAGTATAGTATTGCACTTAGGTTGTTTTTTGCCATACTATAGCCTTGCCTTTTTGGTCATTTTTTCATCACGCATTTTTATGAGGTATTTGGCCGTTTTTGCAAAATTCTATGCCATGGCATGTCTTGGTACACTATTTTATGCTGTTTTGAGGTGTTTTCAGCTGTTGTAGGGACATGTCATATTTTGACATTTTTGTCATACTATAGCCTTGCCTTTGTTGTCATTTTTCAGCATGCATTTTTATGGTGTTTTTTGCACTTTTTGCAAAATTCTGTACTATGGCGTGTCTTGGCACATTATTTTATGCTGTTTTGAGGTGTTTTCAGCTGTTTTTGGGACATGACATGTTTTGACATTTTTGTCATACTATAGCCTTGCCTTTTTGGTCATTTTTTCATCACGCATTTTTATGGTGTTTTCTGCACTTTTTTCAAAATTCTATGTCATGGTGTGTCTTGGCACGCTATTTTATGCTGTTTTGAGTTGTTTTCAGCTGTTTTTGGGACATGTCATATTTTGACATTTTTTCCATCGTATAGCCTTGCCGTTTTTGTCATTTTTTCAACATGCATTTTTATGAGGTATTTGGCCGTTTGTGCAAAATTCTATGCCATGGCGTGTCTTGGCAGGCTATTTCATGCTGTTTTGAGGTGTTTTCGGCTGTTTTTGGGATATGTCATTTTTTGACATTTTTGCCATACCATAGTATAGCCTTGCCTTTTTTGTCATTTTTTCAATATGCATTTTTATGAGCATTTTGGTTGTTTTTCAAGAATTCTGTGACACTCCGCGCAACAAGAAGAAGAGAGGAGGACCCAAGAGCAAACACGCAGACGTAGAGTAAACAAGTAACAAAGGTCTTTTAATTATAAAAACAATGATGGGGTAAAGGGGTAAGGGGAAATGGGATGTTGGGGAGCGTGAAGTTGGGGAGAAGCAGGTGAGTCCAAAATTCTGTGCCATGGCATATCTTGGCAGGCTATTTTATGCTGTTTTGAGTTGTTTTCAGCTGTTTTTGGGATATGTCATATTTTGACATTTTTGCCATACCATAGTATAGCCTTGCCTTTTTTGTCATTTTTTCAACATGCATTTTTATGAGGTATTTGGCCGACATTTTTTTTGCAAAAGTCTATGCCATGGCATGTCTTTGCATGCTATTTTATGCTGTTTTGAGTTGTTTTCAGCTGTTTTTCGGACATGTCATATTTTGACCTTTTTGCCATACCATAGTATAGCCTTGCCTTTTTTATCATTTTTTCAACATGCATTTTTATGAGGTATTTGGCCATTTTTGCAAAATTCTATGCCATGGCGTGTCTTGGCAGGTTATTTTATGCTGTTTTGAGGTGTGTGCAGCTGTTTTTGGGATTTGTCGTTTATTGACATTTTTGCCATACCATAGCATAGCCTTGCCTTTTTTGTCATTTTTTCAACATGCATTTTTATGAGGTATTTGGCCGTTTTTGCAAATGCTATGCCATGGCATGGCTTTGCATGCTATTTTATGCTGTTTTGAGTTGTTTTCAGCTGTTTTTGGGACATGTCATATTTTGACATTTTTGCCATACCATAGTATAGCCTTGACATTGTTGTCATTTTTTCAGCATGCATTTTTATGAGGTATTTGGCCATTTTTGCAAAAGTCTATGCCATGGCATGTCTTTGCAGGCTATTTATGCTGTTTTGAGTTGTTTTTCAGCTGTTTTTGGGACATGTCATATTTTGACATTTTTGCCATACCATAGTATAGCCTTGACTTTGTTGTCATTTTTTCAGCATGCATTTTTATGAGGTATTTGGCCATTTTTGCAAAATTCTATGCCATGGCGTGTCTTGGCAGGCTATTTTATCCTCTTTTGAGGTGTTTTCAGCTGTTTTTGGGATATGTCATTTTTTGACATTTTTGCCATACTATAGCCTTGTCTTTTTTGTCAGTTTTTTCAAAATGCATTTCTATGAGATATTTGACCGTTTTTGCAGAATTCTATGTCATGGCGTGTCTTGGCAGGCTATTTTATGCTGTTTTGAGTTGTTTTTCAGATGTTTTGGGGATATGTCATTTTTTGAGATTTTTGCCATACCATAGTATAGCCTTGCCTTTGTTGTCATTTTTTCAACATGCATTTTTATGAGGTATTTGGCCGTTTTTTGCAAAATTCTATGCCATGTCATGTCTTAGCACGATATTTCATGCTGTTTTTAGGTGTTTTCAGCTGTTTTTGGGATATGTCATTTTTGACATTTTGGCTATACTATAGCCTTGCTTTCTTGTTCAGTTTAGCATTTGGGCCATTTTTGCAACATTCTTTGCTATGGCATGACTTGGCAGGTTTTTATGCTGTTTCGAGGTGTTGTCAGCTCTTTTTGGGACATGTCATATTTTGACATTTTTGCCATATTATAGCCTGGCTTTTCAATATGCATTTTTTAGGTGTTTTTTGGCCATTTTTTGCAACATTATATTCTATATTTATGCTGTTTTGAGGTATTTTCAGCTGTTTTGGGGACATGTCATTTTTAGCCATACTATAGCCTTGACTTGTTTTTGGCTTTTTTCTTTTTTAGACATTCTATGCACAGGACGTGTCTCGGCACACTTTTTATGCTGTTTTTAGCTGTTTCTGGAACTTTAATTTTTTTTCATTTTTCGCCATACTATAGTTATGGTTTTTGGGTCATTTTTTTGACATGTCATATTATGATGTTTTGGGGGTTTTTTTTAGATACATTCTATGCCATGGCATCTCTCTCGCAGTTTTCAGCTGGTTTTGGGACAGTTCGTATTTTGGCATTTTTTGCCATATTGTAGTATTGCATTTTCAGTCATTTTTTCTGCATGCTGTATCATGGTGTTTTGGGCCGCTTTAGCAACATTCTATGCTATAGCGTGTCTGGGCATGCTATTTTCAGCTGTGTTTGGGACATGTCGTATTTTCAAAATTTTATAGTAAATTAAAATAAATAGTTTGCCATTTTGGGGCGTTTTCTTTGACAGGCCATGTTAGGTTAGCCTAACCCTAACCCATCTCAATTTTAGATGTCGCTGCAAATACTGAATTTTAAGGAGACAGAAATTTCTAAATCAGCAGTGACATCTGTCAGTATTAGACAGAGCAGTGCAGAGCTTAAGGAAACTTCAAGAATCATTCTAGGGCCAAGCGGATTAGCTAGTCGAGATGAACTTCGACTGATATATGAGTCAGGCCAAAAATTAATTTCTTGGCAGGCAATATTCACTAAATAAAGTCAGTAAAAAATCATCTTAAAATATATATGACTTTGTCATTAAGACAACTCAAATACTTTGCCTGATTCATCGGCTAAGCAAGCGCCTTAGCTCTGAGAGTTGCTTGGTAACTCGGTGGACGTAAGTTCAACTCTTACTCGCCACAGGGTGTAATTTGAATGCTATTGTTCTCAGTACAGAGCCAAAGTAAACTTTGAAATCACAGGAAGTGCCAGGAGGATTAGCTCTGAGAGTTAAGGTGCTTGCTTCCTGACCGGAAGGTTGTGAGATCAAATCTTACTGGGATCAGATAATTCAGTTTCTGCAGTGTGTCAAAACTTCAACTGATATATGAGTCAGGCCAAAAATGAAATTCGTGGCAGGCAAAATTCACTAAATAAAGTCAGTAAAAAAAAACCTTCTTAAAAATATATATGATTTGTCTTTAAGACAACTCAAACACTTCACCTGATTTATCAGCTAAGCAAGCACCTTAGGTCTGAGAGTTAAGGCGCTTGCTTGGTAACTCGGTGGAAGTAAGTTCAACTCTTACTCGCCACAGGTGTAATTTAAATGCTATTGTTCTCAGTACAGAGCCAAAGTAAACTCGGAAAACACATGAAGTGCCAGGAGGATTAGCTCTGAGAGTTAAGGCGCTTGCTTCATGACTAGAAGGTTGTGAGATCAAATCTTACTGGGAACAGAAATTTCAGGTTCTGCATTGAGTTGTAACTTCAATTAATATATGTAAGTCAGGCTGAAAATGAAATTTTTGGCAGGCAATATTCACTAAATAAAGTCAGTAAACAAAAGAAAAATCATCTTAAAAATATATATGACTTTGTCATTGAGGCAACTCAAATACTTCACCTGATTTATTGGCTAAGCAAGTGCCTTAGGTCTGAGAATTAAGGCTCTTGCTTGGTAGCTTGGTGGACGAAAGTTTGACTCTTATTCGGCATTGATGTAATTTGAATGCTTTTGTTCTCAGTACAGAGCCAAAGTAAACTTTGAAAACACAGACAGTGCCAGGAGGATTAGCTAAGGTGCTTGCTTCATGACCAGAAGGTTGTGAGAAGAATTTTTACTGGAAACAGATATTTCAGGTTCTGCAGTCTGTCAAAACTTCGATTATTATATGAGTCAGGCCGAAAATGAAATTGTTGGCAGGCAAAATTAACTAAATAAAGTCAATAAAATATCATCTTAAAATATATATGACTTTGTCATTAAGATAACTTAAATACTTCACCTGATTTATCGGCTGAAATGATATATCACTCAGCTATATATCATATATCCTTTTGGCAGATAAATCAGGTGAAGTGTTTGGATTGTCTTATTAACAACGCTATATATATTTTAAGATTAAAGGTGATATTTTAGATGTAAGATTTAAGATGATATTTAATAGTTTGGTATTGTGAAGCACTTAGTAACTGTAAATAAAATCTCGGCTAATATCTGTCTGCTTTGCTAATATAAGGGTCATATGGTCAGGAAAGAAGAAAAATTCTGTATCGGCAGTGACGTCTGTCAATTTTTGACAGAGCAGCACAGACAGAAAGGAAATTTCAAAAGTTATTTAGGTGCTAGGAGGATTAGCTCTGGGAGTTAAGGTGCTCACTTCCTGACCAGAAGGTTGTGAGATCAAATCTTATTGGGAACAGAAATTCCAAATTCTACACACTGCTCCTTTAGAAGACATGGAACAGCATAGTGAATGCATTTGTTGGTATCTAATTTTGACTGCGCTATTGTCATTAATAAAAAGCGAAAAATGATAGTAGAAAGCAAAGAAGCAATCTCAAATATTTTGTAACTTAAATATAACTATCATCAATTATAATATTAGATTAAATATTTTATGGGGAAAACATCAGTTTTTTTTACTTTACTGTATTAAATGTCTTAACAGGTAGCAGATCATGTGGACAGTAGAAAAAAAAGTATTTATATTTTACCAGTTTAAATGATTTATTATATTTGGTAGTGATATCCATCCTGAATCCATCCCTCTGCTGGATTAAGTCATTTTTGGGGGGTATAAAGTATCCCAATCTTACTAAAAAGTGAACATATACTGAAAATTTGATCCAGATCAAAAATAAGCCAGGAATATGTGATTTTATCAGATATCTGAATCTTTTTGTCTTTTGAATTATTTTCAAAATTTGATCCAATCCGATCAGACTACCTCTCAACCGGGCCCTGGGGTTGATGGTACTAGTGCTGTCGTAGCCACTGCTGTCCACAAGGGGGCAGGATAGACAAGTCAAAAAAAAAGAGACAAAGGAGTGAAGTATGTCTATTGATCTTACATTTCCTCCTTTGGTAGATTCTAAACATCTCCTGCAGCCATTTGTCTTATTCATGCGCTTATAAAAGATTAATAGTGTATCTGACTGCGGACTTCTTCCATTCAGGTTTATTTTCTTTCCGTCACATTACATCACATAGATCACATTATCAGCATCATACATGGTCATCCATCTTTCCAAGCACTAGTCATAGGCTTGACATTCACACAAATACTCCTTGAGTGCACCAATCCTCAGAAAGTGCTTCCTCCGTGTGCGTGGGACTGCTGATAAAGACCAGAGGCCGAGCCCACGCACAGGAGAAATCTTGCCCTCCAGTGAAGACCCGAGGCTGACGTCATGTTTCCCTCAAAAACGCTTTTAGCTCTGCGTTTCTCAGGCTTTTTTATACATTGAGAGGAAAACAAACCACATCAGCCTAGGGTTATCAGTTACTGAAAGGGAAAATCTAACACATAAAACCCTTCAGTGTTGTATCTCCTAACCAAAAAAAGAACAAAAAGATGAGCGATGCTAGACATGCAAAACAACCTCAAACTCAACCAGACAATCAATCAATCAATCAATCAATGAGAAAACAAAACGAAGAAAAACAAACAAGCAAAAGTCAGTTTTCACACCAGCCAGTGTAAGGCTCAGTAAAAACACAACAGGAGAAAAAAAATGGTCATCAAATGAGAGATGTGACAAACAGAGGGGTAAAAGCCAGGACAAACAACAAGAGCACAGTAGAAGAAGCAGAGAACTGAGTGGAGCT
The DNA here is from genome assembly GCF_008729295.1 of Plectropomus leopardus. Lineage (NCBI taxonomy): Eukaryota > Metazoa > Chordata > Actinopteri > Perciformes > Serranidae > Plectropomus > Plectropomus leopardus. Next base: position 22,156,915 of record NC_056470.1, read on the forward strand.
GCCATTGCAATGCATTACATTACATTTGATTTGGAAGGAGATCTATTGGCTTTGCTGCTGCTGGTTTACACACAAATGAAAACTGACATTCAAGAAAGCAGCACATAGATTTTTTTGACGTGGAAATAAAAGGCTTTTTTTATGCACATTTCAAGGGTTTAGTTTAGCTTAATATACTGGGTAAAGGCTTGGGTGGGACCACAGTAAAGCTGGACAGCACAAGAACAGAAAACAGGAGAAAAAAAAAAGAACAAGGTGATCAGAGACGAATCACTGTAGTGAAAATGAAACGGGAAGTCTATTAGGAAAACGAGTGGAAGACACTAAAAGCGTGCTGTCTGTTGGAATGTGCAGGGCAGGATACAAATTCCTACAGGGTTATAATTTTCAACTAACCAGATAGGTCGAAGGTTATCCTGCCTAACAACAACTTAAAAGCCACAACCACAAACAACATCCACGACAACGATAACCACATTTCAGAAAAATGACTATTTGGCAGGGAGAAAGACAAACAGCAACAGTGTGAGCAAGAAGCCCAGATGACACCAAAAGCTCAAGTTAGTTCTTGTTTCATTATAAAGCATCTCATTGCACAAAATAGGAAGGTAAAGCAATACTGCATGGTTATTTGATATGACTTAGCAGTGTGACGACAGCTGTGGGTGTTAGAGGATTTGGATACCAAAATCAGGACGCGCTACAGGTTCACTACAGGCAGTACAAAGTAGCCAGCAAATATATCAACAAAAAAAAGACATTTCTTTTTGTAGGTTTTACATTCAACAGGTTTTTTCTCCCCTTTGCCACTAAGCTACAATATACATTGAATCTTTTACGTGTTATGTTCACTATAGCTTCTCAATCGACTTTTAAAAAAATGAAAGAAAATATTCTGAGCAACTATACTGTAAAAAAAGTTTACTTTTCATATAACAAGATAACAACAACAAAGAAAACAACAATATATGAAAAAAGCCTCACGGTTCTCTTTATGTTGCATATGTACAAGAAAGCCCTGAAACTGCAAAATCCATCTATATCGTCACTGCGTGTCTCGTGTCTGCTCTCCATCAACTTTTCCCTGCAAACCCATAAACAGTCAGTCTCCATCTCCCAATTTATAAGTGAACGTTTGAATGTAAATCACCAATAACATCCACAAGAGCAACTTTGTACCCACAGTTCTTTCTGGCCATAATGTCACAAGTCAAATTCTTATTGATTTCGGCTTGAGCCTTGATCGTCACGGGCCAGTTTAGTGCAACTCAAAAAAAATAGGTGGAATAGTGGAACCACAGGAACCAGTAAGCTTAAGGGGATAGTTCAGATCTTTTAAAATTGTATGAGGTACTTATCAATAGTCAGTGTTTTACATTCAGCAGATGTCAGTCAGCATGCCCAGAGTTTGAAGAAGCTGGCTGGAGTCAAACACAAAAGTTAAGCAATGTATTGCTGAGGACAGGGTTAGCAACAGAACATTTTTAGGCATCTATAAAAAAGTACAGTACCACTTACAAAAAATAATACAAGTGTAAGTTTACACTTTATTTGGAATATTTTCACCCCTTTACCTTCATGTCAGACTGATTTCTGACAGAAAATGAAGTAGTTATATCGCCCTCTTCAAAGCCAGACTCCTTTAAGAAAAATGTTCATTTAACATCGCTGTACACAGGAGCAGCGGGTTCACCACTGCCTCGATTAGGAAGTTTATTTGTATTATTGTGACTTTGACCCATGTAGTTTGGATTCATCAAAGACACACGAGAACACAAACTAACTTATCAAGGCAGCAGTAGACCAAAAGTGGAGAAAATACTCTCAATATAGAGAACACTTAAACTGTTACAGATTGTTTTGGTGGGACTTTTTTATGGTGCCTAAAATACATCTACTTCCTGCCGCCCCATCTACAGCAGTACCATATTTAGCTTTGTCTTGACCATCCTGCAGCCTCTCCTAACCGGGGGCACGCCGAACGACATCTACCTTTTGTGATACACCGATTATGGATAAGTAGCCCATACAACCCCAATGAAAAAACTCCAAATTATCCCTTTAACATGTGACAACACATTCACTACCAGCAAAAGCACTGGTCTGTGAGCCTGCTGGTGAAATCTAAACATGCTCACACTGAGGATGGAGAGAGACCTGATGGGCTGCATTCAATACTCCATTAACAACCAAACCAGAGAATTAAAAGTGGTATCCAGCACTAATAACAGTATCTACACAGTTACTACCTCAGCTCAGTAAAATGTGAATAAGAAAGGAAGCACAAAGATGGTGTGTGTGTGTGTGTGTGTGTGTGTGTGTGTGTGAGAGAGAAAAAACTCCAGGCAATAAAGCATCTGTTATCAAGACATTAATGCGTAGCCACTGACTGAGACCGGTGTTTTCCCATCACTGAGACAAGGCAGGTGCTGCTTTCAGCCCTTGGCACTCCTCCAAGGAAAGGCAAAGTGACTACCTAAGTACCACACTGTACTTCCCAGTACCACACTTCTAAAAACAGCCAGTATGATTAGTACAATAAATCTGACACAGAGAGCAAGACATTAACTGTCGAGATCATTATAATGGGGGACCCCCAGGGGTACAGGACCCCCTTTCCCTGACACCCCATGTATTCCATCGGGCAGTGACGACACCCCTCCCACCCCTTGAAAAAAAAAAAAAATCCTTTCACTTCAAAATTTGTGTATATAAAATGTCCATGTATTAAAAACATGTCTTTGCGCAGTGCAACGTAGTGCAATATCATTAGGTCAGTATACCTTTTTTTTCCTTTTTATGTTCTTTTTATTGGCACTTTGTGAACTTTTTGACCGGAAGAGACCGGAAGCTTATCTGGGATGCCACTGGAATAAACGATTTACAGGCAGGATTTTCAAAATAAAATGGTGGCTTATAACATGAACTGAGTGTGAGATTAATGACTATTATTAAATGTGTGCTTAATGTGTCTATCTCCAATTAAGTCGAGCAACGACTTCCCAGCTTTCATCCAGAGCTGGTCGCGTCTAACGTGATATCAGCCAACAGCAGACAGCATGAGTGACCTTGTGGCGACGGAGGGAAAGCACAGGTGTTTCTATGGTGACAGGGGTCTGGAGTCATACTATACCTCAGTCATGGAGTCAAATGCTCGAATGCCTGCTCATCTAGGAGAAGACAGGCAGTGTGTTTGTGCGTGTGCGTTTGTCAAACGCTGCTATGGTGATCAGGTCAGGTCAGTGTAAGGAGCGCTCTGAGAGTCGAGAACAGAAAGCACAATCTACTTAGTGCCAAATTTGTTATTTGGGGCTTTATAAATAAACTAACTTGGCTATGGTTTATGGGAAGCAGGTCATCTTGGTAGATTGGTAATGTCTTTTATCAATCGTTTAAATCTAAAAATGTACTGAGTCAGCTCAGAATAAGTTACTACTGTTGCTAATGAGGGGAGGAAAGAAAATATCTAAATTAAAAAAATTTAACTATGACTACTGATGTTTAATTCTGTTCAACTTATTAATTATCACCAATAACATATCATCACTTAGTTGTTCATCAATGTCATATTAAAACAATTACAAATACACCTCAACTCTGCAGGTGTTTTAGCCTGGTGACTTGTTTCACTATGTTTACATGCACAAAATATTCCCAATTTTGACCGTATTCCAAAAAAAGACAATATTCCTGCTATGCTGTTTACAGGGCTTTTGAAAAAGAATATTCCAACTGTATTCCCCTTTACTTAAAGCCATGAATACACTGATTAATGTACCCTAACATGTTGTTTATCGCATCAAAATATGTCAAATTGGAATGGCCGAAACTGCTTGTGCCATTTTGCTTCTTTGCACAAAATAGTTGTGTAAATTTTTTTTTTTAAATTTCAGTGTTACAATAGTTACAGGTATCCAAAAGCCGGTTGATATTCAGGTCTTTCATAATGTTTAAAAGTAGGTGTTTCTTCTTCCATCCAGAAATGTGGGCTTTTCTTTTGGGCATGCATCTCTACCCCACAGCCTTACAAAGTCTTGGCATGTTGGTTTGTGTACAACACACAGAGCCAACTGTTAACAGACAAGAGGCCGTGTGTCACAAATGAGAATGCTTCTAAAACCGAAATAACATCGGCATATCCTACGTCCTAACCGGAAAATGCTTCACTCCAAGTAAGGCCTACTTCAGAAAATCAAAACAGAACATGCTGTTTAAATGATCTGACTCAAATTCAGAATTTGTCATATTCGGAAAAATAGTGGAATATTAGTGTGCATGTAAACCTACTCACTGTATTTGTCTTTTGTAGGAACACTCCTGTGTAGCAGGAGAACATCTTTTCAAATATTTTTAGGGAAAAAAAATATCTGAGATTAAATTCTGTTAGGGTACCAATTGCATTTTTTCTTTCATTGTTCATTGTATCTTAGATTATTACAAGAAATGTAAATTGGGTAACTAAATGTTTTTTTTTAAAGGGTCCTTTTTTCATAGAATGGACAATATTGCAGATTTGTTTTTTGTTTTTCTCATACAGGTAAAAGGGAAACATAAAAAAATTCTAAAAATCTACCGCCTATATTTCACCTAAAGTTTGGAAAGGCAGGCCTGTCTTTTAAGATTACAGGCCTATTCTAAAAACTTGTAACTTTCAATTTAAAAAAAAAAAAAACAGCACGCTTCTCCTCACTTTCATATCAATCAGTATATAGTCGCCCACCCACACTGCTGCTCCGCACTGATTTGATTCTCACTTTTCATTTCCAAATGTTTAGAGTAAAAGATTATTCCAAACGATTAAACGCAACATCGACTAAAATAAAAACATAGGAACATGTCCTATGAAGTTTGGTATCTACAAATGTTGCAGTGCTGGTTAGTGACAGTTACCGTGAAGTCTAAAGATTGGGTAACCTCTCCATTTAAAATGGTAAGAAATGATTTTTTGGTTACAATCTCTTTGTTTTTCACCTACAAACACAATTAACATCAGTAAGTTAAAGTTTCAAAGGGCAGCAATCAATCATGTATCATTCATTGTGGTAAACAGTCTCTTTAAGAACATCTGCTATAAAAGGAAAAAAACTGAGCCTTTTTGCCTCAACTCGCCTTAATAACAATGACAACCACAAAGCAAGACCATAATAAATGCTGGAATCCTGCTGATTGCACAGTGCAACTGCTAGTTGCTTCAGCAAGTCAATGCTGAAAATAAACTCTATATAAGAAATAGATATCAGGTCTCTCAGGCATACGCTGTGGTTTCAGTGATACTCTAAAAGATGACTTATTTCTCCAAGGTGCATATCTCTAGGGTATAAGTAAAGAGAGGAACGAATATTTCAGATATTGTGTACATCTCTCAAAAATATTTTGGAAAGTCAAGGGCAAACTCTTGTACCACTTGTGTTTGAGGGTTTTGTGCATTTTTACAAAATTACAAGAAGAATAGCTGGCTGTGCTGAATGCTTAATGAACAGGTAGTAGATACTGAACAATATGCACCTCAACATAATGTCGATATCCAGTAAGGCTGCAGAAGACAGGGATGCTAGATTCAGGATTTAGCTTACACCTAAACTGTTGGTTGTAAGTGAACAGGCGTAGGTTTGAAGTCCCTTAATTAAACAGTGACAATGAACAGATATGCTACAGAGGTCTTACCGAGCAAATCTGGTGTTAACCCTTGAACCTCCAAAAAGTTTCATGATCCACCACATAAACAGTAGACTACATGATGCTCCTCAAATGAACAACAGAGTATACCAAAAAGCTTATCTGTAGTCTTTAAACATTGCCTTGAGTTGAGGCCGTGAAAAATGGCAAGAGAAAAACAAAGAAATCAAATTCCAATTTAAATGTTTTCCTTATTTGTGAATGAAAATGTTTCAGTCCTAGAAAAAAAGTCTGCAAACCTGCATAAAGTTGCACAGTTTTTTTTTTTGTTTTGTTTTTACCCACCAGTTTTATTTTCTCTTTGTGTTTGGAAATGGAAAAGAGAGAAGGTGAACCCCCTGCTGGGCTGGAGGAAGCAGCACTGAGAGCTCCGTGGTGGAGAAATCTCCCCTCGTCTCCTCAGTGGAAGAGTCCACCTACAGCTGTCACTCCGAGTGAGGAAGAGCTCATCTCACAATAAAGAAAGGGGGGGACTGGATTAGTCGGTGAATCTCTGACAGGCTTTTTTCCAGCGACAGGCTGTGCACCACATGTCTCTCTTCTCCATGCCGTACACCTTTCGGCACTTCTTCGCCTCCCCACGGGGTTTCCTTGGTAACAGCAGATGTGACAGCATAAGGACAAGCACACAGACATCCAGACGCCCACACGGGCATAAAAACACGTATATATGTGCAATGCGCTCAAAGGCACATGAATTTGTACATGCTCATGTAGGGGCAGGGTCGGACACACATACAAACAAGTCTTTCCTTTCAACAAGTCAATATAAATGTAATTCAATACAAGGAAAACATCTTTGAGGAGGATAACAATGTGATGCAATTGCTATTGCTCTTTTTTACGTGATCTGAAATCTGATGTGATATGATTCAGCACCATAAAGAGCAACTCAGGGTTCTGGCAGAGCTTCACGTACTTGTTGTGGCTGGGTCCTGCTATTTATAAAGCCACTCAAACAACAATGATAACCACAGGGGGAAAGCAACGAATATCAAGTGATCGTGAAATGGGGGACAAGGGAAGATAAAAGAATAAACAAAGATAAGGATAAAGGAAGATAAAATGTTTTATCTTAAACACCATCTCATAGTTGACAGTAGCTGGAGATGACAGTAGCCAAACCAGCCTCACTTTCTTGATATATTGAACCAACACACAGAACACAATCACACAGACAGTTGCCTGCTGCATACCTGGTTCCAGGTGTAGATTTCAGTGCCGGCGTTATTAAAGCATGGCTCTTGTTAACAGTGGCATGCGTGCTAGCTGCCGGCTGCCGCTTTTCACCTATGCTCACTGTCCGGATGTGAGTCACAGGCCCCTGCAAAAGTGGAAAGACAAACATTCTCAATATTGTACCATGTAGCACCCAATAATGTAATCATTTTCTAGAAATGTGATCAAATTTGCACTTAATTTGACTGAAATTGTTATAATAATGAATGATGTAATAGTTTAACCAATAATGTATTAAAATGTCATGACTGATATTGTAATAACATATTTTACAGATTATGTAGTATCTTATTACATTACGGGGAAAGTAATTCCTCAATGCAAAGTGATAAAAACTTTAACTTATCAGAAAATAAATAGCCAGAGGTGTAAAAAGTATCAAGAAATTAAGGTGTTATGAGTTTTTAAAAGAGTTGAAGCCTTTAAAACTAGAAAATATGTAATCCACTCTGGTGTAATGGATACTCATTGCACAATGGTCAATCAGCAAAAAAACATGACTGACCTGAAATGTATTATAACATCAGTAAAAATGTTACTATAATATCAGTCAGGACACACATCTACACACATCACACTGACGGGTTATAACTTGCCAACAGCTTCTCAGAGTCCAAGTTAAATTACTCATATTTCATACTTGATGCACTACAAAACAAATGCTGCATTTTAAGATACAAACTAACCATTTACAGTGTCAAATACAGTAGAATAATGACTAAAATATCAAACTACTTTCATTAACTAAACACACACACACACACACACACACACACACACACACACACACACACACACACACACACACACACACACACACACACACACACACACACACACACTATCTGTTTCTGTCTGCAGATTTGTGGTCCAGCATGCTCACATCATTACATCCAGACAAACACAGGATTTCCTGGATAAGCTGATTCTTCATTTCTTTGAACTATCGTCGTCATGTGTCACTGTGATTGGCCGGCTTTTGGAGTAACTACAACCGGGATGTGTCTTAATTAATCACAGCAATCTCTGATCTATATATAAATTCCTCCAACCTTTTTGCACTTTGCACTGCTGCACATACATGAACCAAAATAGCAGGTGAGTTTAGAGACATCCACACGGTCTGTGTGCTCAAGACATACCACTCTGCATGATTAAAACAGGGCCAAAGGGGTTAACAGCACAGAGACAGCCTTATTAACAGTTGTGAATGAATTTAAGATCAAGGTTGTTCGCCTTGGTCTTTTAAGTCTTAGTGCAGCTTTAAATACTGTTTGCAATTTTTTTCTCATACACTTCGGAAATGAGTTGGCCTCACTGCTGTCATCACTTTAGTACCTTACTGGCAGAAAATTCTTTATTGCCTCCGATTAGTAAGAGTCACAATAACACTTTGTGGAGCACAGCTGTACTGTGCGCAAAGACCCAGCCTACTCTCTCTCTGATTTGCTACTACTCTTTGCCTTTGTTGGTTGGGATGGTTAGGTTTAGCCAAGATAGGAGAGATTGGTTAGAGTTAGTGTAAGAGTGGTTCAGGAAGAGCAAATGTGTGCACTGTGCGACTTCTATAATCTTCTTATATCATGAAACAGGCACACGTTATCACAATTACATGGATGGCATCCAGCTGAAACAAACTGCATGAATACGCTGCATAAGTGTGTCTTAGATGTTAGCACACGCATGGCTCTGCAACACAACCGTGACAAGCGAGAGGAACTAGTAACCAAAGTGTACTCCAAGTAGGTGTCATCCTTGGTTCTTATCTCAAGGCTGTTCTGTGTCACTAAAAAAGTGTTATCAGAGTGCTGCTGCTCAGGCCAATGTTAAGCAATCAATCTGCGCCTTTATCACTAGCTGGCTGCACTATCCTGATGCAATCCTTTTTGGTCTGTTGAAAAAAGCCAGTTCAAAATCGATTCATATTAAATGTATCTGTACATGTTTTATCTACAACCAGGAGAGCTCACATTACATAAGATTTTGCTTGCCCCTGCAGAGGCTCCCTGTCAGTTTTATTATTGATTTTAAGACCCTTTTATTGGTTTGTAAATCTTTAAAAAGTTCTGTGCCCAAGGACATCTTATGTGCTTTTAAGAGAGAATATGTGGCCCCCAGATCCCTCAGGTCCTCTGACTGTCTCCTGGCTGTCCCATGAGCCCAGACTCTGATTCATGGCAATGCCGCTTCAGCCATTATGGCCCCAGCCTTTAAACAGCCACAAGACGCCCTGATGATATTAGAGAGTGCATTTTAAAGTTTTTACCTTAGTTGTTGTAGTTTGATTGTTTTAATACTTAATTCCTACTTTTTTTGAAATTTCTATTTAGTTGCATAATTCTTACACAAAGAGCTATGAGACATATATAACATAATGTTGGTCACTTTTAAAGTGTAACTTGGGGAAAAAACAATTTTTGAAATTAGTCCAGTATTGAGCGTGGCCGCTGCAGCTGGCAACCGCTACCCAGGCTGCAATGTAAACCTCCATGCATTGTTTTTATGTGCCCTTAGCATGATATATGTTATGCACTTTATGCACTGTGTGTGTGTGTGTGTGTGTGTTTATATATATTCTTCTTCTTCTTTGTTTAACCAGGCAAATGACTAATTGACATTTAAATTTTTTTTCAAGTGACGGCAGCAAAAACATCGGAACAATATTAAATACAAGCAGACAAATAAAACTATCACACATTACAAAGAGCAAGCACAGCGTCCAGTTAAAATGCAACACCGAACAGTCAAATATGTTAATATGTGCAATTTTCTATTTCAGTGAGAATCACAGTAGCAATCCTATTGACCAAGAGTGCTGGTTTCTCGATCTTTTGAAGCTGACTTCAATTCCCACATAGTGATCAGATCAGACAGTTTCAGGTCCTTCTGTAAGTTATTCCAAGTGGAGGGGGCAGCATTTTTAAAAGCTTATTTGCCAAGTTCTGTGCGAACCCTGGGGAACAACATCAAGAGAATACTGAGAGTGCAGGTCATGCTGATCTAGTTTTGTACACAAATAAGAAGCCCAAGAAGACTCCTACAAATAAAAACTAACCAATGCGAGAGTCTGCGGACGGACAGAGAATGCCATTTAGCAGCAGTGAACAGTGTACAGTGGTGTTGCCGTTTTCACTGCCAGTTGTAAAACGAAAAGCAAAATGGTACACAGTATCCAACTTCTTTAGGCACGATAATTATCGTGCATCCCTAATAGAGATGCATCTGTCTTTCTTTGCAGATCTTCTCTTTATAAATGCACGATAATTATCGTCCTGATAATGGGACTTATGATGTAATACCGATAATTCCGATTAGAGAATTTGATTTTCCAGTACGACACACACTGCATTATGCTGCACGTGACGTCAAACTGCTGCGCCTGCTAGATCAGTCAAAACATGTCATCACAGTCAGCAGCACGGTTTCCCACGGTTTTAACTCTTTCCCTGCCACTGATGAGATTTTCCATCTGATGTCTGATTCCTCCCAACTACCAACAAGCAGAACAATGTAAGAATATGCAGAGATCACAACAAAGCTGTTAGGCTTACTTAGGGGCTGTTCTGTAGCTGTGATGCTTCCTGACATTTTGGGGAATGTTCCACTCTATACTTCCACTATTACTCAAAAAGAATATTATTCTCGGCATTATTTTTGTACAATTCAAGTTGACAAAACAAAAAACAAAAAACAAAAAAATATATAAAAATGAAATTGATTTTGCTCTTGATAATAACTTTCTTTTACAAAAATGCGAATTTCCCAGCTTTTTGTCTGAAATGTCGTTTTCTTTATGAAAATGCTCAAATTATAATAATCTGTACTCACTACATCTCAGCCTTTCATACCGTCCAGTAATGAAAACCAAACAGAAAGAAATGATCGGTTATCAGTATCTTATCGGCCATAAGAAGCTGGAAATTATCGGTTATCGGTAGAAATAATCATTATCATGCATCACTAATCTCAATATAAAGAGAAGATGGTATGAAGAAGCAGGGAGAGAGAAAACAAAATGGGTGACATAAAAAGCTAAAAAAAAAAAAAAAAAAATTAAAAACGACGACAAGTAGAAACAGCAGGAGAGAGGTTAAAATTAAGATAAAAAGGCGTGAGACCAAGCCTCACTCACCGGGACGCCTTTGAAAATGACAGGAGGGGATTGCCACGACACACTGATGCCGTTCCCAGTCCCAATTCCAAGCCCGGTCCCATTACCACTGCCTAACCCAGCCAGCTCAGGACCCACTGGGATACTCACTGGAGCAGTGGCCTGGAACGTGGACAACCACCCGCCATAGCCAGGAGAGGACACGACAGAAAGGAGGAGGGACAGCAAAGGTGCAGACAGAGACGGACAGGAGGAGAATACAGAGAAAAGAGATCATATAATGAGCAGGGAAGGCACTTCTCCACCTCGACAGCTGAAATCTGACCAAGAACACAACTGCTTACCACAAAACTTTGGATTTTACATCAACAGAAAATGTGAGTTTTATAACTATAGATAAACAATACTGACAGGCACCTGTAGAACGTGGTAACAACACATAAGTTTGCAGTATTGAATTAAAGATGAGTGTATTTATAACAAGGGGTATTTGTAGTTTCAGTGCATATACATACTGTAAGTCTATTCTGAAGTGCATTTTGTGTTGTCATAGCAACTGCAAGTTCCATACAACCTCGAACCACGGCAGACTGAAGGAGTGAATTCAATATTCAGTACTGAAAGAGTTATACTTTAACCAAATGTGTTTTTCCAGCTGAAATCCTTTCAGTTTTACCTCCAAGGGCATATAAGTGAGAAGAGTGCACATGAATTTGTATAGTTAAGAGGAAGAAAAAGAAGAGGAAGGACGAGGAGCAGAAGAGGGAGGAGGCGCGGGTACCCAAAGTTGCTACAAAGCAGTTCAAATAAAGTGTTGCAAGCAGGAATTTGAGCACGATTGAATATCTTCTCTGACTTTCAAAAATATTCGGACTTCATTCTTCATGTGACCTTTTGTTAATATTTGCAATGTTTTTCTTTTTGTTCTGCTTTCTCTCCCTGAGATATACTCCCACACTGGTGTAGGAGTTCAGTAATTCGCTCTGACCTCAAAGCTTTTTTCCCACACTGATCTCAAAAACTGTATCTGCAGATTCCATATGATAGAAATCTCAAACTTTTTGGCTTTGTAACATACAAACTACTTGATGTTCTGTCCTGTGGCACTGCAGTGGCATCAATTTTTTGAAATCATATTAAGTAATGCGTGAGTCCAGTGTGTCTTGTGTGAATTACCTGGTAGGCGTGGTCAGTGCGAATGTGGCAGAGCGTGGAGGGAGCAGACTGACTAAGCAATGTCGGGGCGTGGCTCTGCGAGCCGTTCATACTGATGTGTTCGGAGTGAGGGACAGCGGTAAGCGGTGGAGGGAAGACGGGCGGAGGGCCAGCCGTGGTGGGGGATGTGGGTGTGAGGCTGGACAAGCCCTCCGTTAGGCTGTCCATGTTGACCTCAATCTCTGAGTAGTAAAAGTCCTCCTCTCCATCACTGTAGTCCGAGTCGCTGTTTCGCCTGCAGGACAGAAACATCGAGAAACTCTTTAGGATATCAGTACATTAAGGTTATTATAGCTCCATTTTAATTTTAGTTTCAGCTTTTATGTTATGATAAAAGGCATTAAACCCTTTACATTTTGAGCCACACAGCTTTTTAAGATTGCCTCTCTCATTTTGTTTCACAGCAGCAGCAGCTTCAAAACTCATCTTATCACATCTTTATGAAGGCGCTGCAGGTATATTCTCAAACTAAGTCTGTTTCTCCCTTTCATTCTAAATTCATAAATGTGGTGCCAGAAAATGCTTTATGGTATGTATCTGTTATGCTTCCACTTATTCCTCTCTCATCCGCAACCATTAATTTCATGGCTCCGGTCCATGATCACAAATGGGCATTCCTCTGAGGAGCATTAGCCTGAAGACTGTTGGCTGAGTAGACATATGAAATATTGCCATTGTAATAGAGTACAATATTTTCATTCTGTTAGATATTTCTGTGGAAATAAAGCAGAAAACATTGAAGTACACTAAAGAAATGCTAATCATGTTTATCCAATTTCCCAAAATTTCAATTGTATGATTTCTGTGTGTGGATGGTTTTAATCTTAGTTCCGCATTCAGTATCATATTGAAAAACATTTAAAAAATGCACCAACCAATTCAGCATATTTTTACATACTATGCACATGTATTTTATGTGTCGTTGTTGGTGGTGTCTTTTCAATGCTCTGTTTTGCTTAGCTATTTCCCCTAAGGGCAATAAAAGGTTTAATTCATTCAATGATTTCTTACCATAGACTGTAAACATTTAAACAATGCTGAGAAGAAGAAAATAATAAACATACTCTCAAAACATTAAAAGTACATTTTAAAATGCTGAGCTGGAATCCCATTCAAATCTGTCAGCACCAGCCTCTCAGACTTAAAGGTTTTTAAGTTATATTTTATCACTGCTGGACATCTGACCATCTGACTGTACCTCTGCTACATGACCACCGCTACTTTTGGTCATGTATCGTAAATATTGCAGCCAGTACTGTGTCCTAATGTACTGTTATTTGCTTTGCCTGCCCCTGGAATTGCCCCTCAGCGGGGTAAATAAAGTTGTTTTTTTTATTTAATTGAATTTAACAGTGGTGTGAAAGATTGCAATTTCCCTGCCTGTGACTTTCCATTTTAATAAAAAGCTACTGACATCTAGAAACACAAGCCCAGCCGTCAGTTATATGGGAAAAAAAGTGCAGGAGGCGGTTGCTCATCCCAGCAGCAGGGGGCAGTAAAAGCCAGTGTGCTGCAGGGGTCCTCAAACAAACAGGCTGGTGATGAAATGACAATAACTGTAGGAGGTTAAACTAATGCATGAAGTAACAGTGGGAGTCTGTCTGTCTCTACTTGCTTCTAGTGATATGAACATAAAATTATCAGAATTAGCATCACTTTCAAATCTTTGTGCAAACTGAAAGTTATTGCTGCTTCGTATTTCACTGAATGACAGATGTATCGTTTTAAATTGTCTCGAACCTACTTGCTGCATTGGGTCAAAAGCAGCAATGTAAACTAGTGCTGTACTGTTACGATGTGATACAATGGAACACATACATATATGATACAACGTGGTACCTCATACCTGTATATTGTATTCGGCCATCTTTTAAGCATCTGTGATATGAAAGTATCGGCTTCCTCATTGTTCAATATACCTCTAAGCACATGGCTCATATGTGAGGAAGAAGTGCTAATAAACAAGTTCAGCTCTGCTCAGATGTAAAGGCAGGCAGATGAACAGCATCCAAGCATTGACGTGTTAGATTTGTCACTTTTCTTGTCTTACCACATAATTTAAATCACAGAGTTTAACATGATTACCCCGAAGCCGTAGAGAAGTGATTACTTAAGTGACACCCACACAGTGGAGGTCTTTATCTGAGCGAAAACCAAAGCCTGCAGTTACAAAAACATGAATATGAAAACAAATAAAAACAAACTTTTAAATACTGTCGGTGTCACTAGGAACATCATCAGTGTGACTCATAAAGATCATCATACTGCCTGGTGGTGGTGATGTGGTGTGTTGTGTGTGTTGTGTGTGTGTGTGTGTGTGTGTGTGTGTGTGTGTGTGTGTGTGTGTGTGTGTGTGTGTGTGCATGCGCGCGTGTGTGTGTGTGGTGGTTAAGAGATGAGAACTGGGGCTGACGGCACAACAGAGCAGCATGCGAGACTTTAATCATACATGTATGGGGTCCATTATTTCATGTGATAACAATACAGTACAAGTAATACAATGTATTACTTAAAAAAGAAGCACTTAATTACTTTACTTAATTACTTTCTGTAGAAACTAATTGGTTTCATTACGCATGGCATTGCTTTTGCATTAGATCCCAACACTGTCTAGGACGCATTGTCAGATAATTGCAAGTTAACAAAACAAATTTAAACCTCACACTTGCCCAATACAACATCAACACAAATCCATATCCTAACAAGGAGGGACACCATTAGACAGACAGACTTAAATGAAGTTTATATGCCACGAAAGAGAGCTGACTGGTTTGCTCTGTGGATCATAATCAAATGTAGGTCACGAAATAGTATTTGGTGCTCATGAAAGATGGGAAACAACATGATAAGGCGAGTGGGAAATCCAAGCACTCCAAAATTATGCGAACGTGACGAAGGCCGGTGTCTATAATAAAGGCTTTTTAATGTAAATCCTCATTTTTCATGTTTGCATACTTTTCGAGTGCCTGGATTTCCCTCTTGCCTTATCCTGAAGTTTATATGCCGTTCACACATGTTTTTTCTTTTTAAGGGCCAAACACAATTAAATAAACTCGAGTCTCTTGCTCACCAAACCATGGCTTTATAGTGGAATAGTCCAGCTTGTTTGACCAGTTTATCACTTATTATATATCACAAAAAGTTTCTTAAATCATTTGCAACCTGTTCCTATTTAGAGTCAGCACAGACTACCTCAGCTAAAGAACCTATCTACAGGTGCTCTAGACAGTGTCACTGGTGTCAGCACGATTGATGACTTTTTTCCTATTCGCCTATTATGCAGATAGTTGAGGAACTTACTGAATAAAGGAACCCATAATGCCTTACATCACAGTCTTACATTGCGTAAAGTGTTAACCCCAAGACTGTCTACGAGGACCCTGACACAGCAAGCCAGCTGTCAGTCAATGATGGTCCATATGTGAGCATCAGCCAAATCAGCATCTTGATCTGTGAGAAGATGATCCGCTGGTGAATGAAATCACTCTGATTGGCAAATCAAAAGAAGCGGAAGTTAAGAAAGCAAGCAAGTCAATAAGGCCTATGTCCAAAATACAAGCAAGATAATTTTTTTTACCCACTGAACTCTTCAGCACAAACATAATTGTTTGTGTTATTGTCTGCTAGACCACGGTAAAGATGCTTTGCCCTTTGCAGTGTGCTAGCGAAGAGACATGACTCAAGTCTTTGATGTCAGTTTGGTGTGTGTCTGGGCCAAAAGAGATGTGAAGAATACAGCTAATTTGTGATCAAGAATCCCTGATGTATACGATAACTGAGCACTACATGTCATTGCTTTTCTTGTAATGACTTGTAACTTACCCCAGATGGACGGTGCGAATGTGTCGCTGGATCCCTGAGGAGGTGCTGAGGACCTTTTCACAGTTCTTCCACAAGCACTTGAACATCACCTTCATTGAGTTCTGAAAGAGACATTCAGCACAAAACCAAAATGAGTCAGAAAGAGCTAATTTAAACAAGTGTCACTACAAACACAACAGAGTGTGTTGTCATTACATCTATCTTTGGTTTATTTATTTAATCCTCTAATTAAAGCCCTTGGGTTGTGAATCATTTTCTCAACAATGGAAAAACATCAGCTGTCAGCCATGATAGAAACAGTGATGAAACTTAACACATTATCTGTAAAACACACTGATGAGTATTTCATGGGAAATGGAGGTCTATGCAGCCCGTATTGTCACGTCCCTCTGTGTGGATCTCATTGGCACCTTCTATACAAAGGCCTTCCAGGGAGATTGAGTGCCACGCTACAAGGGGCCAAACACTATACCTCATTAGAGAGCTATTAGAGCAGCAAGTCTATAAAAATAGAAACTTGATATATGACAAGTTCAGACACCTACAAAGTGAAAGGGAGAGAGAGAGAGAGCGACAGAAGAAGAGGGGACAATGAAACTATACCCTTTTCTGTCTACTTCACAGTATTTTCATGTTCCCTGACTGATCAATGAGCAGACTACATGTACTATTTTGATCTCTTCCTGCTGTCTGTGCATGTTATAAGTCGGGATGTTGGCTCGTCACTTTTTGGGTAAGATAGCAAAACTGAGAACTCGAAAATTGTCACTAACTTATTCTTTGCCTTAAACCCAAGATAAAACCCACAGGAGACTTCATGCCTGACTGCAACTTCAGACAGAGACCATATCATCGATTTTGTTGTGGTCACTGATTCACGAAGAAACCCTTCAAATTTTTGCAGATTTTCAAATAACTTTTACTTAAATACTAATAAATAAAACAATCATAATGTTTTACTGGAAAATATGTACAACTAAATAGTACTAAAATATATTGACATTTAGATGGACTAAACTGTGTCCAACAATAAAAATATACACAGTCTGGGAGGGTTTGTATTCTGATAACAAAGTAGTATTTTGCATCAATACATGCCCAGCTCAAAGGTCTTACAAGCCAGACTATCGGTTTCCATCTACATAGGTACGAGACAAATCACAGGAAAATATCAACAGTATATTCTGTATGCCTTCATACTTGTAGTGTATTATTCAGTCCAGTTTGCTGAATTTTCTAAAGCTTTAGAGATATGTGGTCGCATACTTTGCCACTCAGTCTAACTTCTCATTTTCATCAAACCAAAATAATGCATGATTTTTATTCTGCATTCTTACAATCTCAGTCTCAGAGCATGGGCTGGTAAGACAGTTATGGAGATGCCAAAACGCAAACTGGTGCGTCCTGCAAAACCAAGCCCATACAGGAGAATAACACAGTTTTTATTGAGTCCAGAAGATCAACCTTACCGGAAATAGTTTGGTGTTAGGATTGCAGCCCGGGGCTGCCCCTAATGTTTAAAACAACATTCAAGACCTCTCAAAAAAGTACAACTAAATATGAATACATGAGCACTCACTTCCTCAAAGGCACACCTGTGAAAACTACACTAACCTCTTTCTAACCTCTGATCATCAAAAGAAGCATTTTTAAATGTTCATCAGAATCAGAATCCAGTTTTATTGCCAAGTATATATACATATACAAGGAATTTGACTTGGTGTTTTGGTGCAAAACAATTAACATAAAGGAGGAACAAAAATACTAAATTTAAATAGAATAAGACATTAGATAAAAAATAAGGAAGCAATATAAAAATATAAAATGAAAAAATGTAAGATAATGAATACAAAATATATGTACAAAAGGTGCAATGGAGGGACTGTACAGTTGTGCAGAAGTTGAAGTGCAAATATCTTCAGTCTAAATAAAACAACCTACAGTATGCAGTGTAAACAGAGAAAGTTGATTTGATATCTGATCCTCTTCAAATCTGATGTTACATATACCCAGATAACTCCCCTTGACTCATAAGAAAGTCATAAGGAGATGAGTAGATACATGGAGTGGGTGTTTTTTAATATCAGTTCATTTTCCCTTTTGCCTATCAGGGGCTGGCAGCTGTCCGATGAGCAGGCAGGGACCTGCATCACTGCTAATGAAAGATAGTGGGTGTCTTCTCTCATTACCTTTCAACAGTCACTGGAGAAAGAAGGGCAAGAAAAGGCGGGATGGAGGGAGCAGGAAAGACCAAAAATGAGCAAGAGAAGAGTAGAACAGGTTTTCATCAATGGTTATGTTGGGTCTCTTCTACATTATTGCTACTTTCAACTGCACTGACTTCATTCTGTTCAACCTTAACATGCCATTTAAATGCTGAGGTGGTGCTGGCTATGTGCATGCCCCGTACCATGCTGTTTAAAACAACCCCCCTAATACAAATGACACAGCAAAGCTAGTCTTTCTTCCCACAAACAATCACAAATCACTTAATTCCCTAAGCGTTTTTCTTGCATCTTAACACTGTTACAGTAAGACTGGTGATTGCCATGTTTAATAATCCTCTTAATCCACTGCCTGCACAGAATCAAACAGCCTACAATCCAAGGGGCAGCTGCTCATAGAGGGGTTTAGACCTCTGGGGTTGGCATCAGCTATATTGCAACAAAAAGCTAGCCAGCAGGTTAACTCAAGTTTTATCCCTCTTCCACACAACTTGTGCGTCTATTCTCCACCCGGAGTCATCCTACTTCATTTCCTGTCTGCTTATCTATGGTATGGCATGACTCTCTGGCAGCATCGTCCTCTGTGTCTTTATGGTTTTATATATTCGGCAGCTCAATAATCTTCACTGCTGCCCCACTCCAGGGAGGTGGAATTGCAAACTCCCACATATTGTAAAGTAAATGAGCTCTCCTCTGTCACTGTATGGCCAGAGGAAATATTGAGATTCATTTCTCCTCTTGTTGCTACCATGAGCATCAGTTCTCCTCTCCTCTACACCCTCTGAGTCTCATTCTTATGCATCCCTTGAACCTTTTGTTACTTCCTGCTGTTCATCCCTCCCCACTCCTTTATCCTTACTAAACCTTCCCACCTCCCCCTCCTGAAAAGACTAAAAGGAGGATGTAAAGCTTCTTGACAGTAAAAACACTATGACATTCTGGACTGTTTCTATAGTAAAAGAAAATGACAGGGAAAGGAGTTAAAGGGAGAACATAATCCATCATCCGCACAAGCAGAGAGCGACAGGTCTTATGTCAGTGGCTGTTAAACTGCATTACATTTTCTGAATGTATCTAGCAGGTTTTCCAAGGTCTCTCACTGCTACTACTTTATAGAAACAACACATAAGAGTTGTTTCTCTATAACTGTAGCCCTAAGGCATTACTTAGTGTGCAATAATTTATTTTGTTTTAGGTTAAAAGTGGAATTGACAGCATTCTGGGGCTGCTGTGTCAACCACAAAACCACAGCAAAGTCAAGAAACTGTACTGACTATGGATGTCAACTTATTTCTTAGAATGTAATTTATCATCTAAGTGATATATAGTTAGTCTTAAGCAGGCCCCAAGGAGGTGTGCCATTCTTTGAAGCCAATTTTCATAATAGCCAAACAGTTTAATTGCACCATCATGTGATGCCCTGCGGCCTAAAAAGACTTTTTTTCCAAAGACTTACATGGTGAAAGAGTTTGTAAATCAGTGGATGCATTTTTTTTTTGAGTATCACAACCCCCAGGAAATGACTCGTTTCATTATTGGGATTCAATTCATTCAGTCTGTAAATATTTATAGAAGAGCTGCACAATCATTTTATCTCAATTCAAGTTAGCAGAGCGCTAAACCGGAAGATTAGTCACTTGACCACACTCTGCAGCACTCGGCCAGCACAGGTTTCTGATGCTCTAGTGCCAGTCATCCCCGGATCATACGGTTGATTTTGCCTGCAGCAGTTTAACCATTTGGCTTCATGCGCCACTGAGCAACTATCTTAGGAATGAACGGGGGCAGTGTTTAATGCTGTATCAAGTCCACATAATACAGCCATGGTCCTAAAGCTCACTTATACTCAATTTATGTACGAAAACAGATCTAACCTTGGAACAATCTATGCCCACATACTTCCATGTCTTTTATGTTGGCATAGACACATAAATTAGGTGGCATGAGAGCGCAGAGTCAAAAGTTTCTGACAACGACAAACATGGCAACAGTGGAGTCGTAATAATGTATCCTCCAATGGAGGCAGCATTGTATATGACGGTAGTCTGTGAGGATATTGAATATACAAATGATAACACAGGTGGGATCTCTCAGAAAAGGTGCAAAAATACAGATGACATGGATGCAGTGTACAGACAGAGGTCTCCATCCATGTCCATATCTAACGGTGCACATAATGAGCCCTTTTCATTTCCATCATTTCTGCTGTATTAATCAAAACATGTTGATCAAAATATAAAAGCAACCCAAACATTCATCTTTACCTTTCGCTTCCGAGGTATGGGGTCCTCAAACATGAAGTGCGTGCTCTCAGCGACATCCTCAATGACATCATCGCCCTGGGACGAGAGCATGAAGTTCTTGTTGTTGTCGTTAGAAAGCGGCGGGGACGGTGTGGAGGGCACTGATTGGTCGCTGGCATCCCAGCTCCAGTTGCCACTGGTCGAGCTGCTGTAGCTGTCTGATAGCACCTCTTTCCAAGCCCTGCTGGCTGGCTCTGGGACTGCAGATTACAGAATGCATACAGTTCAGATTAATGGCAAGACGTGGCTAAAAAGCGGATGTTTCATATCTGAAGACAGGTTAATGTGAATGTGAGTGTGAGTGTGCACTATTTTAAAGGCTTGAAATAAAAACAATGTTGGCAACATAAACAACATTTTAACTCTACAAGGTAAATGAAAATGCAGAATCTCTCAAGCCATAAACCATTTGAGCTTATTTGATGAATAAATTCTAATATCTTTAATATTTTATAGAATAAAGAAACTTTACTGTCCGAATATTTTTCATTTAGCTATACTGAACTCTTCCTATTAAGCCCAACACAGCTTTTATTTCCTGGAGACAGTACTATATTATTTCCCTAAGTCTTAGCCCACAAACCCTTTTGCTACCCTTTGACCTTTTGACCAGTTCATCCAATGACACTTGACCTTAAAGACGGGATAATCATGCCGGCTTGATGGGACTTTCACTGTGGTAAAACATGGGAAAAATAAAACCTAAAACCCAACATAGAGTAAAGCTTAATATTATGTATGTTGGGGATTTACAAATACCAACCAATAACTATTTTCTATTGGAATTTTAAGAGCTGAATTCAAGTTAATATGTTGCATAGATACATTTTTGTATGAGGATTACGGTTCATCGCATTACTAAAGCTCTGCAGTGAACCATGTTTCACCCCCATAAGAGACAAACAAATCCCACATCACAGCGTGGCCAATCTCATTTTAACTTTCAACTTATGAACTATGACCGTAACAACTTTCAATATCAAGCCACAAGGTTTTTTTTTTCATGGTGCTGGAAACTAGGCTACATAATGTACTGTTTCCTCTGTAAGTGTGGGCCACCAGGCCAAAAAAATTATTTTTTACATGCCAAAAATAACACCAAATATACCTATTTCAGGATTTCCCCTATCACTCTGCAGCAGTGCAGTGCAGTGAGTCCATAACTCGCAAGTTAGATATTCCTGCCATCAGCTAGCTAAGTACTTTGTAAAACATCAACGCTGCATTTCTTTCTGGAGGATAGAAACCAAAACATCAAATCAAAGAAATTTTAAATACAACATATTTTGTGTAATATTAGACTTGTTTGGGGAATTTTCTGAACATATTTTAAAAAATACCCAAAACAATCTACATTCAAAACTGTTCCAAAAAATTCAGTTAATTCGAAAGTATTTCCAGGCCTGGAACATAGTTTTTCTAATTTCATAACTTTTCCAGGATTTTCATCTCCATGGGAACCCTGTAAATTTGAGAATTTGGAGTTGTGGTAGAATTAGTGTTTAAATCAAAGATATCAACATCCTTACTTTGCTACACTTTGTGTCGTGTAAGCTTTTCAATAAGATTATCTCTCGGAGCCACAACATCCTCTGACAGGATCTGTGACTGCTAAATTCTACAATAAAAAATTACATTGCTATTGAGTTATTGTCGCCAGCTAGTACACTGGTATGAAACAGCATGATATGGGGAATCAACTGCTACATGTTGCCTTACTGAGAGCAAAAGGAGTAGCCTTGGTTTAATGCTGGCAGAAAAAAAGCAGATAGGACTTTGACCGTCTGGCAGGGTTGGCATGGTAATACTGGAAACAGCAAAAGGAGCTCTGACGTTAGGGTCATGGCTGAACAGTTGGCAGCAAATGCTGAGCTTGGGTAAGCATCTATGCATACAAAGATAAGGGAAGAGTGCTAATAACACTATAAAAAAGACTTCCTTCCATAAGATGAACACAGTAACACTTTAACGACTCAGCAAATCAGTCTGTGTGGGGGTAAACTAACACACCCAAGGTCCCCCTGCTTCACCTGACTGAGACTGAGTAACCTGCGACATGATGTACAGTGAATGACATACATTTGTTTAATGTGGTGGATGAGTCCTTATTTGATGGTTTCCTCTGCAAGTATGTTCAATGTAGAGTGCAGCTGATGCCAAGGCAGTAATGTTACCTGTGGCTGCAGAGGAAGGATAGAGCACCAAAGGGGATGTGGAGAGTGAGGTCAGGACGGTGGCAGCCATCACCTCCTTATCAGCGTGACCTGAGGGCTTCCTGCAAAACACACAAATATAGATTAACCACACAGGAAAAAAGTCAGGTGTAGATTACCACTGCTGTACTTGTCTCTACTTCACCTAGAGCCCAGGTAAGGTAAGTTTATATAGCACATTTCATACAAAGAAGAATTTCAAAGTGAAATTCATAAAAACACATAAATAACAAAAGAGTATAAAATGCAGAAAACGCATTAAAACACATTCCATAGAAAGTCAAATAGAAAGTGCAAGAGTCAGATTGCTATTATTAGCAGTGATTAAAGTGACATTTTGCCAATTTAAAAGAGGTTTGTATCAGAACAGTATAAGTAGTAGGCTTGGACGGTTTCTTTTTCTTTTTTTTTTTTTAACTGTCATACCATCCTGGCTCTGCTGGCAACACCGCAACAATAAATGCTGCCAATGTGAACACACACCGCTAACACATGCAGTGCCGGTCAGTTGTAACCTCCAGGGCATGTGATACGCACTGCTTGCAAACCAGCCTTTTCAGTATTTTTTTTCTACTTAAATTTCTATATTTAAAATCACACCGTCTGGGTTTCTTAATACGCTGGTATAACATAATACCCTGATGCCTCCCATTCCTACTGTTTGTATGTGTAAATATACTGTCATAAACTTCCAAACATTTGATGTGTTTTCAGAAACACATTTCAGCTTACCGTTTAACTGTAACACAAAATCATCGGTTGCCAGCTGGACACCATTGTGTAAAACGCTCACATGGTGTCACCTACCAGTGGGAGTGTTCATTGGTCCAGTGAAGTAAAGTGCATTCTGGTGGCTGTCAGTTTTCTACTTCTTGAGCAAAGGTGAATGCCACAGCCCTTTCTATCCATTTTCTCTGTTAACGGGTAGCATCAATTTCAAAAGTATTTGTTTCTTTCTACTTCATAGCCCAGTTTTATGAAAAGACCATCTGTCCAGTTGTGAAGTACTTCTTTATAAACAAAGTGAACATAATAGTCTTTAGCCTGTTTTAAAAGTAGCCTGAATTGGGGCACATTAAAGATCTTCTTAAAGTTTATTCCAGCTGTGTGTAGCACAACAAGTGAAAGTAGCTTCACCCTGCTTGGTTTTAATCCTAGGAACACTAAGCAGACTGGTCCCTGATGACCTCAGAGGTCTAAAAGGGTGTGGAGGCAAGTCATAGATGTACTGAGGCCCTAAACTATTAAGTGATTTATAGGCAATAACATTTTTTTTTAAAGTTAATCCTTTGAGACACTGGTTGTAATTGCAGAGATGTGAGACCTGGTGTAAAATGTTCAGCTTTCATAGTTTTTAATAAAACTCTAGCAGCAGGAATCGGGAATATGTTTGAACAAATCAAAGTTCAGCTGTACTCTGTAAAATAGTTTGTTGTTTTGACTGAGTAATGGAAAATTATTTCCGAAGAAAAAGCCCAGACATGTCCCCTGAGAAAACTACAAATCTCTGTAGTCCTCCCAAAAAATATCAACAGAGATGTTGGAAGAAATTTGGATGATGCAGCGAATAAATCCAACAAAAGAAGTAGCCAGAGGAGCACACTGACAGACATGATTATATGCACAGTGATTCTTAGGGAACTTAGAGTGTGAGTTTGAGCGTGTGCATGTGTGTATATGAATATGTAATGGAAAGGCTCGAGAGTGAAAGGGTTTTGTGGTGTGCTTCTGCACAGCTTGTGCAACATCGCTAAGAGAGAATAGACATGCTTGTTCCTCCCTTCCTGCTCAGTCACCCCATGCTGAGCAGTCCACCCTCAGCTTAAACCTTATTTATACTGACCACTTGAACTACCAGCATACGCATACACACAGTATGCATTCATAAACACATCAACATTCTCTGTGAGCCCAAAAAATGTTCTTTGGCAACCGACATTTTAATAAAAATGTGACCGAGCACAACGCTAATTTGTGTCATCCTGCAATTCTGCACAAACATCTCTGCTTCATGCATACTTCTTTTCTTCGTCTATTCTATTTTGCGCTTTTCACCTCTGTTTTTGCTGTCCTTTAAAGCAAAATGCTGGGGAAATTACTAATGGCACAACCAAGACCTCACCCACGCATTTGCAAATGCACATAAACCAACCAAAATTCTCATGTACAACCCCGAGAAAAAGAAAAAAAAAACACGCTATCAAAACCAGTACAGTTAGATGAATATATGAACGTTCACTATGTACAGCTGTATATGTTACATGCAAATTCAAATACTGTAATATGGTGACATATGAACACACATGAACACAGATGCACTAACACAAAACAGACACACACATGCACAAAGAGAGACAGACAGAGGCAGAGATACACATGATCTGCAGCTTTAAGAGGTCCTTGTCCCGCCCCCAGACTTCTCCACTACACAACCAGAGTAAACTGGTTTGAGGCGTTCTCTCAGCCAAGCCCTAAGCCCTGGCAGAGATCCACTCGGAGTCTCAGTGCGCGCGCACGCGCACACGCACACGCACACGCACGCACACACACACACACACACACACACACACACACACACCCTCTCGACGCAAAAGCCTCACTCTAGAGTCCAAAAACACAAACAAAAGTATGCTGCAAATCAGCAAGAGTGCATGTACAGTACCTGCTCACACACCCACTCTCAGAAGTGACAGGACTTTCAAACGTTTTATGGACACAGAAAAAGTTCATAAAAGTGTTTCAGCTCCCACGCTAGATGAGAATGTGTTGGATGGGAAGCAAACAGATCGCAGAGGAATGTACCAGATATGCAGGAATCTCTCAGAGACAGTCTCAACACTGCACGGCTATGTCCACACAAAAGATGCTGGTTTTACTCTTTGTCATCTCAAAATAAGTGTGTGTGTGTGTGTGTGTGTGTGTGCGCGCGCGCGCGTGTGTGCTTTGAATGCAATGCGGGCAGTTGGCAAAACAGGGTAATTATAAAATACCGACATGGAGAGAATCATAGTATGCAAAGAATAATATCCACACCACAGCTAAAACAGAAGACATCACCAGAGGAGAAGCGGGTAAACACACTTGCATAAACACAAACACACACACACACACACACACACACACACACACACACACACACAGAGGCAGTCTGGTGGAGAGATAAAGAGATAACAAGATTAGCCGTGTCCTGTTTCAGTCATTAGCCTTGTTTTCAGCACTACACAGGGCCAAGTAGGGACGCGCTTTTGATTAATGGGCCTCGGTCGCTTCCTTAATAACATTTTTGTGCTGGTTTTATCATTTTGTTGTAAACATGGACATCATGTTGTCAGCTCAACTCCAAAGTTAAAGAAATTGACTGTTTGGCCTGCCTGAGAAGTTGAAAAGTAGATTAATAGCACACCAAATACAATCATGACATGTCTGTTTTGGTGTGTATGTGTGTATTAGTGAAACATAATAAACATACTGAAAGTCAGCTAACCTATCGGTTGATTTCAGTGATGATTCAATCTTTGAAATCCTTTCCCTCTCTCACAAAGCCACACAGAGAAATACCAACACACACCAAGACCCATTAATACCCCGGCCACCCTCCAACCCACTCTGATTTCCTGACATTGAGCTTTTTCCTTCCTCTGCTTCCCAGCAGAAGCATGATACTCCACCGCAGTTTCATTACATCTGGTGCGAGTTTTTGTGTGTATCTGCAAGTGCATGTGTTGAGCAATAAACAACACTAATGGCGTGTTCTAGGCACCCATTCTCAAAAGGGACCAACTGCAGATTCGCTCTTCCTCATGCTGACTACGGTGGAGCTAATCTACTGTTTCTATCAGACTGACTTTGATATTAATGTTTACACCAAGTTAGAAGCAGATGGCTGCCACATTTTGCCATCATAAAACCAGCTCATACAGATAACGGCGTTGCCATCTGCATTCATTGCTTATGATCACATCAGCGCCTGTAGGAACTCTAAATGATGTGGCCCGCCGCTCTCTCTATAACTTCTCGTCTGTCTGTGAAATAACTGCGGAGCCATTAAACTTAGTGAGAGTGGAGAGCGAAGCTTAAGAGCGACTGCATTGATGCAACAGTAAATCTGTCTGCATCTTCTTATGAGAGGCTTTATTTTGGAGTGAAGTTAAACTGGGGATGCCGCCATTTAATGCCCAGAAAGAGGTGATCTGAGAGCAGAGGTCGCTGTCAACAAAGATGGGCTGTGTGTGTGTGTGTGTGTGTGTGTGTGTGTGTGTGTGTGTGTGTGTGTGTGTGTGTGTGTGTGTGTGTGTGGTATATGCTATATATGTGTGTATTTGGGCGGAAGAGTGTTCGGTTTTTGGTTTTCGACTCCCCAAATCTGGATGTTTACAAGAACCTTTCAGTCCAACCATGGTACGTTTATGGCGTGCTGTAAATTTAACGATGACATGATAAACATGCCCTCCCCCTCATATGCAGATGAACATGAAGAGGCTCATACACAGTAAGTTGTGTGTACTGACACCATTCTTACTCTAAAATTTACGAGCCCTGTCACTGACAAACGTGGTTTATGTGACAGGTGCCATGCCGCAATAGGAAAGTCTTCATCTCATTTACATAACTATACCTGCATACAGTACATGTGAGTGTAGTGCGTACATTTGTGGATGCCACTGATTAGAGCATTAGGCCAACTTAAGTACATGCACAATCAAAACCATACACTCACTCTCTCACACCCACACACCCTCTTACCTTCCTTCCTCCCTAAACTTCTATTGGCCTCGGCTGAGCCAAGAACCATCCCCTCTGGCAGCAGTACAACACATGGGCCAGCTTAAGTCAACAAGCCAGGCCCAGGCACATACAGAGAGAGGCAGAGCAAAAAAGAGACTACCGCTTTGAGCCAAGACACAAGTAGCAACAACAAGCACAAGAGAGCAGAAAGGGGGAGAGTAGCGTGTGCCCAAGCATGTGTGTTTGATTGTAGATGGTCATTATTGCAGCCAAGGCACAGTAAGTTACAATGAGTCCAGACTCAGATTCATTTTTGGATGATTTTCAAGATTAATTTATAATTAGTTGGATGCACTTGGAAGAAAACTTCAACACCGGGTCCTAGGAGGACATTTGGACTTTGATACTGCAGATGGTGATATGATGCTACCGTGTTGCTGTTTCTAAATCCCCGCCCCTTTCCCTGTTATACAGTGGGCTCTCTGCTGTTGTTGGGGAGACGACTGGGCCTTCCCTCTATATTTAACACAGCACCTTTGCTCCAGTTACCAGCCCAGTAGAAATCCCTCGGATCTGTCTGGTTTATGGTGCACACTGCACTCTATGAGCCCATTTAACGGTTAAGTGTTGTATTTTCAACTACTTTGTGTCTACGTGACTAATGGGAACAATAATTCTTGAAACTTGTCCAGTATTGAGTGAGACAGCTGCAGGTAGAAGCTGCAAAACAGGCTGCAGTGTAACAACTCAGGGCATGAGCGCATCGTCAATTCACATCCACTAAAAGTGCTTGTTTTTGCCCCCGACAGGCTCAGATTATTATTGTAGTGTCTGACATTATGGAAAAAATCTCTACAGAGACAGACCTTTTTATAAAGAGGAAAATCCTTTTTGTTTAATTGGAAACAACCCAGAATTACCCATTTCCAAACATACCAGCCTCTATTTAAATAAAATAATTTTAGTGTGTATGAAGCCTGCATAATTTTACATCCATCTGGGTGAATAAAGGGTTTATTTCAACCAAACCAGTTGGTGACTGTTGAAATTGTGCAAAGACAAAAAAAAACAAGATAGCTTTTGTAAGTTTTATTTTTTTTTTCTGTAGACTATAAATGAAGTGTGTTTTACGACGTTAAAAATTACTACTGATTTACATGGAGACTGTTGGGTTTGGTGATAGAGATTTCGGGGCTGTTTCTGATTAAACACAAAGGATCTTACCCTTTAACAAAAAGTCCATCACTGTAGGGATCCTTTCAATAATCCTGTCAAACTCATGAAATAAAAATATAAATATGTCAGTGCCAAAATCAAGCATTTTTCATGGACATAATTACCCAAAGTATTGGGTGGTCGCTCTCAATACTGGACCAATTTTTAAAAATTGTTGTTCACATTAGTCACCCAAACACAGAAACATTGAAAAAATAAGGTAGAAGCCAAAAAAAATACCAAACCTAGCCTTTGAGGTTCAGACCAACTGCCACAATACACTTACATGAAAACTAACATGCAGGCTATGCACACAGCAAAAAAATTGACATGTTTATCAGTGAGCTTCATGAAGTGTATTTTTCATCCTTTTTTTTTGCCTAACCTTATCTAATCACTCTCCCTCCCTGCATGTGTATCCCACCTGTTTGGCACAGCGGAGACTCAGTTTACCGGAACACAAATTTCCGCAACCCCCCACTTACACACAGCTTTTGCAGTCTATGAACACTTTAGAGCAACACTACACATCTACGGGTAACAGGAGGTGATTGTTTCATTCTCAAATAACAATATAAATTTAAGTCTTGAACAACACACTTGAAGTGTATCTTGTTTACCAGGGGAAAAAGTACTGTATGTGTCGCACAGGCTGCTTGGAAGAAACCAGTTGTATAAGGTCAAATGAAAAGAGGAAGACAGAGTGGAAAAGCTGTGCAGTATCAGCAGATTTCATTGCTTTGATTTGGCTGACCACAAAGATAGTATCAAAAATCGTCAATCGTTTAGTATCAAATGATTCAAAGCTGTACAGAATTCAGTATTGAGGTCTTGTTTTCACTGGGGTTGTACACCACCAACAATAATCTCTGATCTCCCCCTCAGCAACAGTGGAGGTCACTTTAAATAGCACGTATCCATCCAATGTGATCATGTGATCAACACAAGCCCCAAAACAGGCATCAGGGTGTCTCTGTATGTACTGTATGCATGTATGCTGGCTTCTTCATATCCACAGCAGCTGTGTGTGCCTTCGACTGGCATGGAGACTGGTGCATGACCTTGGCAGTAAAAGAGTCTAACAACACTGTCACACAAACACATGTAATCAAAATCAACTTTCAAACACCTCTCTGTTTGAGCCGTGACAGGATTACACATTCAATAAACACTGACTGTGTTTCCTTTTGCTTTTTTCTTTTTATCTCTCTCAAACACAAACAAATGCAAATGTGCACAGCAGTGGAGATATGCGCGCCAAAAAAAATGTTTCCAGTCATGAGATAGACTTTTCCTTAGGCAAAGCTTTTCATTTATTCATCTCTAAAACATGTGTTTGCATCACTCATCCTCACGCACACTCAGAGGGAGAGAATGTGAGGGAGGCTGAAAGACAAAGTGACGGCAACCACAAAACCACAATCGTTAACCATACACTTCCTCGTCACGTGTTCTGATATGCATCTCTCTCTCTCGTCTTTCCTTTCAGCCTGTTTAAAGCTCAAGGGATTCTGCTCGGCTCTAAAGGGAATTTGGACAGTGCGCCATTTGTGTAGATGAGCCTGTGTGTGTTATCATAAAGCATAGTAAATCATTGATGAATATGTAGATGAAGGCTTTTGAAAATGTGACTTATCAGTGCACACATATGAAATAAAAACAGTGCAGGGAATGTTATGATATAGTCGAACTCATATATCCTGTATAACGAGATAACGTACTGATAATAACTGAGGTAATCAGAACTGACCAGGCTGGTGTTGATGAGCGTCTGCCCGCTGTGCAGCCCTGACAGCTGCCTCATCCATACACACTATTAATAGAACACCCACTGCTCTCCATCCCGCAATCCCTCCGTCCCCCATCATCCTGCATCGACTCCACTGGATTACGTAATGCTCTCCGTCCCTCTCTCTATCGCACTTCCTCACTCTGCAGACAGATGGTCATGATCGGCAGTAAACAGTCAACCTCCGAAACCCAGCACAAACCCCCCATGTTCAGTGATGCGAGCCCCTTTTCTCTGTCCAAAACACTCACTAGCTCCATTTTTCCTGTTTTGAATATTATGTAATGTCTTTGTACATCACCTGTCAGGATTCCCACACCCTCTTAAACATCAAATTCAAGGACTTTTCAGGCCAAATGCCCTCAAATTCAAAGACCCTACATGATACAGTTTAACAAACAGATCAAGGTTAATGACTGTGACAACACAGAATATTTTTATTACAAGAACAAGCAATCTTTGCAGAAGCTCACAGAGAATGATAAAAACAGCCTGATTTAAAATAATGCACTTTCATTTTAATGTAAAGAAGAAAAATAAATCAAAATAAATTGAATTCCTGTCCTTGCATAAAATAAATACAATTTCTTTCAACAATGCATGTATGTTTACATCTATTTAACATCCACTTTTTTCAATCCACTAAAGTTTACAGAACCATTTAACCATTTTCATCTTATTTAATAAAAAAAATAACACCACTATTTTGCAGTCTTGTAATAAGGACCCCATATTTATATATATATATATATATATATATATATATATATATATATATATATATATATATATATATATATATATATATATATATATATATATATATATATATACACGTATCATTTATTTATTTTCGCCTTTTTAAAAAATTATTTATTATTTTCATTTTCTTAAATTTATTTTGTCTGACATTAAAAGTATATATAGAAACGGTACTGTCACAATTGTACCTGTGATTTATTGTATTTGTATAAATTTTCATACCATTAGAAAGACCTCAAGCAAAAAAAAAAAAACTTTACAAAATTTCAAGATTGTCAAGGGTCCTTGGTAACGTCTGCTTGTATTGTAAATAAACAATTGAGTGCTTTCCGTTTTTACTGCTGGTGATTGCATTTTTGCTTCAAAAACCATAAAAGTGGTGTTCATTTTAGAAGATTGTCTTGCTGAACAAAATGTATCATAACCTTTAGTCTGCTGCAGAGCCTTTCTGAAATAATAAAAAATCCAATGAGAGAAAACAAAACAATGATTTTTGTTATGGGAACCAGGGCCAATGCTAACTTTCAGTTTACCTACAAAGAAAATATAATCCCTGTAGCTCTCTATGAATACAAATACATTGATATAAACAAGTGTGTATCACGTTTTTTTTTTTGTCACCATCGATGTGTGCATTTGTGTGTAGACTATAGTCATGTTGTCCCTTCCAAGTACCCAGGCTCTGAACCCCCTGGAGAGGGAGAGGCTGTTAGGCAGGAGCCATGTCTCCTTAACGTGGGCTGTGAGTGTAAAGGCTATTCAGTCCCGGGACAAAAAGCCCTCTCTTTCCATCTCTTGATCCTCGAATGCAATCTGTAGCCTTAGGGCCACGCAGAAACAACAACTAGCTTTGTTCTGGCAAGATAACAGACACACAGCAAAATACATGATTCCCTCTGTGGTGTCTGACTCCCCACGTCTGCATTACTTCTCTTAAACTACACTACCAGCAAGCTCGCAGGTTAGACGCCAGCAGTCAGGATTGTTCTGTGTGCAGGAATCTGAATGGGCATCCCCCTTCAAAGCTAGAGCCGTGCTTGTAGCACTCGCTCCTCAGAGAGAAAATGTTGACACAGCACATGCAATTAACTGGCTGACGACAGAGTAGATCATGACGCACTATCTGACATGCATGCCATGCCCACATTGTGGAAACAGCTAGACATGGAGATGTAGTGGGTCATTACGTTTGCGGTTTGAGCCACACACAGGTCAGTTGAATGGTGGAAACACAGTTGGTGTAAATTGGATAATAGATGGGTGCACATAAACAGACAAGTATTCTCCTGGCTTTACAAAAAAAAAAAAGAAGTTACAGGAGTTACATCTGTTAGCTGAGGCCTGATTTCCACCATTCCACTCATACATTTATACATTAGTTGCATACCTAATAATACCAGGGGTGTGAATTTAAGTCACACAACTTGGACTCGAGTCAGATCCCAGTCACAAATTTGATGACTTTAGACTCGACTTGATAAATCAAAAAAGACTTGTAACTCGGCCTAGACTTCCATAGCAGTGATTCACTTGGACCTCAGCCTTTTGATATGAAAATACTTGATATTTTTCCCCAGGTCAAATGATCAAAAATACAAATGCTACAAATTGATCCATTTCCCTTAATTCCTGTCTTGACTTGGGACTTGACTTAAATGCAAAGACTTGAGACATATTTGTGAATTGCAAAACGATGCCTTTGTCCCACCTCTGCCTAATACTACTAAAACAGATGACCATTTGCCAAATTATGATGATCACTGATAAAAATAAATAGTGATAAATCAACTATAATGTTTATATCCTTGGACAAACCAGCAAACAACTAGCAATAGCTTGCTTTATTACCCCACTGTCACTTCAGGCTACACAACAAGATTAACTTGTAGCTATAGCAACTTCCTCACAACTTCTGTCAGTCCCCCCCAGTAACAATGTTGTTGCTACGGGAATGCAGGGCAGTCTCTCCCGTGCAGAGGCCTTTAGATTTCTCCCCCCTCCTCTGTTGAGGACAGCAAACAACACAGGCTCTTCTGCCGGAAGACGCTGCTTCCTTATCAAAACGCTTGTCGTTTTACATTTGAGTCATGAGTTGATGTAGTGAGCCAGAGAAGTCAGCCTAGTAGTTGCATTATTTTATTCCTGGCCGACATCCGTTTCATATATCTGAATAATCCAAACCACTCTGGGCTAGACTGAGGTTTTGATTCTCCAGAATCACAGACGTATCATCTCCTCAGCCTTACAAACAACTGAGCTGCCTGTTTGCTCTGTGGATGTTAAGGGAAACCAGATCAAATCAAGTACGAAAAGTTTATTCTTCATGTCATAAACTAAGTCTGTTTCACTTTGACTTAAACATGAAAAAGGACTCACAACATAGACTTTGATATAAAATTTAGAAGTAAAACAGGCAAGAAAAGATAGATGAGAGCCAAATCAAACAGAAATAAACATGTCTTGAAACTTGGAACACAGATTAAAATGGCGGAGAGCCCTAAACAGAGCGGTCAGTTTTCTCTCTGCAGCACTCTCTCTTATTTTGTTCCTCATTCTTCACTTCCCACTCCCTCTCTCGCCTGCTCTTGAGATTTGCCCTTCTGCCATTACAAGCCAGAGCAGGCCTTTGCTTGGTTTCCTGTGTTTTGCGAAAGCAAACCAATGCTGTTCCAGAGCCACTCTGCTCCACTTACACCCATGAAGCCAAATATCTGCAGGGCAGCATCAGACAGACACAGGCTCCAGCCAGTAAAATAAACTGATCAGTATCTTTTTTTTCTAGAAAGAGAAAGTGACAGAGCAAAAGATCACATGTAGAAAGTGCTTAAAACTGAAGAAAAACAACAGTTAGTGGAAAAATGGATCCAGAGTTCAAGGAAGTGTTGTGACTTATCTCTTATTATGAACCAATAAAGAGAGAGAGAGTGAAAAGGAAGGATCCTCCTACCCATCATATGATTTTGCTGTTTTAACCTTCGCAGAAATAGTGATGAAAACATTTGAGGAAAAACAACTGAGCAAATAAAACAAAAAAGGCCTCCAGTGGACCCTTAAAACCCTCAAAACCTGCATGTTGGTTATATTTGCCTCTCCCGGCAACACAAGTGTGTAGCATAATAATGAAAACAAAAGGTTCAAAAAAGGGTGCAAGCACATTAAGAGATTGATTTTCAGCCATGAGTGAGTGGGATTAACTTTGAGAGTCAATCAGCTCGCTTTGTCACTTAAACTTAGGTATCTGGTGCCTGAGCTGCATTATCATAAGCTTTGAACAAAAAGTCATCTGTCCATCTGGCACCTCAGTGTCTCAAAGGTCTGACAAACTTATCACGCACACACAACACCTCCAATTTAAATCCAATGTGCAGTGTTTAGTTTATAAGGCCATTTCAAAACATTCTTAATAGTTTGTTTGAATTATGTTATTAACAAATGTCTGTCATGTGATGTTATGAAATGTAATGGTATGTACACTTGCCTCTGTAAAAAGAAATTGATCAAAACAAGAGAAAATAAATAAATAAATAATAAAAGAAAAAATGCGGACGTGACACTGTACAATTAATAATGAGCAAAACATATTCACAAGCTATATTGTTAAGAATTGAACTCTGAGGACAAACAATAACCAAAGAGGACACTGTGAAAGAGTTAATGCATAAATTGTCAGTTTCTTGCATTAATAAGGTTTCTGGTTGCTCAAAAAAAAAAGTTATGAGAACAATACCAGACAGTAACAGTTTGTTTATTTGTACTGAACCATCACAGCACGAGGGTCACGGTCTGGTGCACGCAGCCCCATGTAGAGTGATGCACAGGATGCGAAGACAAAGTTCACGAGCTCAAATTCTGCCTGCAAACTTTGAGCTGCACACTGTTAGCAACATATGCAGAAATGCTGGAGCTGAAGAGTGAGAAACAGAGAGAGAGCTGTGTGTCAGATGAGGACAGTGTATCCGTGTTGCTCCTTGAATTTTAAAAATTGCTACGGTGGAACTACATAAAACTCCTCCTAATGCACAAATTATATTTTCTATTATTCTGTTTATTTTTTTTTCCAATTTCATAGCATAAGCAATGCTTTTAGGTTTTATAAGCTTTTGGGAGTGAGTTTGTTCTGTGTTCATACAGAAGTATTTGAAATGTGCCTCATTTTTCTAATGAAAATTGTTTATTAAAAATGCTAGCAAAATGTTGCCTCAGACCCCAGCAAGAGGACTGTGTCTGTATAAAATAATTGAAATCTTTGTTCCAAACTTGCTCCAAACTGTGTGTGTACTGTTTATACTAAAACACAATACTGTATTTCCTGAAAGCTACACTTTTGACCAAGTCAAACCAAAGCAGCTGGTTACAGTGATGTACTCTAACAATATAAAAGTATAGAGTGTAAAAAGTGAGTGTGCTAAACAGTATGTGCCTGCTGGTCCAAAACCTGCGAGTTTAATGTGCAGTCAGAGCAAATCTGTGTCAGGAGTCTAATTTTAAACCAGTACAATCCAAAAAACAGCTTTTCCAGAGGACTGATTCAAACTGGTTATTTCTTAAATTTGTAAGTTGAACAGCACAAATTACAATTATGCTAATTCTCTTTCCATTTACAGGCCTAAAGTGCAATTTCTAGGATCATATGTAAATTACGTTTTAAAAAAATATATAAAAATAATGAAAAACATGACGACTAGTGTTTTACTTGC
The DNA here is from genome assembly GCF_008729295.1 of Plectropomus leopardus. Lineage (NCBI taxonomy): Eukaryota > Metazoa > Chordata > Actinopteri > Perciformes > Serranidae > Plectropomus > Plectropomus leopardus. The sequence goes on from NC_056470.1 coordinate 22,192,907, forward strand.
GTGAAACATTATAAGTATCAGAAAATACTAAAAATACATGCAGTTGTTTGTGTATAATACGTGTATTGTCATTTTGAGGTAATGATTGTGCCTTTCATATCATGATGTGGCTGCAGTGCTTTATCAGCCCTTCTGTATCAGCCCATCTTCAGCTCCCCACGAGCACTGTCAGACTTTACCGATAGTAACTAATATGGCAAAAAATACCAGAAACCACATCTTTAAAAATTTAAGTCTCCCTGTGGATCTTCTGGCTCTGTGCCTGCAAAAGACATTCACCTCTTTCCAAATTATCAGTGTTTCAACATCCTTCAGGAGGAGGCTGCGACACTTTTGGGAATAAGCAAAGGAAAATGGCCCCTCTATCTCACTGTGAAGCCAACAATGGGATAGTTAATAAGATGAATGGAGGCAATTAGAGCACATCATGGAAACACAGGAGAGATGATGATGATGATGATAAAAGCCAACGTCTACCTACAGACAGCTGTGGAGAGACACAGAGCTTCTCCTCCATGAGACATTTGAGAGGACAATAAAACCTGACTCTGGATCAGACTGCTTGTTTTTTTACTGTATACAAATGTTGAAATATGATGGCGGAGCTTTCCAAAATGGGACGATTTGCTGGTTGGATGCAACCAGCCGCTCTCCCTGGGAGATTTGTGCATTTTCTTACAATGCCAAACCCAGGCAGTGCTCAAGTTAGGGCAGTCTCGTTCTCCTGAACAGACAGACTGACAGATGGGAGAGCTTGCCAGACACAGCTAGCGGCCCTGGCCCAGGGAAAGTCGTGCCGTGTGTGACCGAAATGTTTTTCTGTCAAACAGTCGGGTCTCTCTACAGCCAAGACTCTTCACTCTCACACAACCACATACACACTCAGATTTAGTTTACTCGCTGTTGCAAAATCTTAAATGGTTGACTTGGGAATATTATATAAGGGCAAAAAATGTTGAAAAATCATATAAAAAAGTCTTTGGCAACTGAACAGATTTAATCAGTTGACGAGGGCCATGTGATAGGGTCAAAAACTCCAAAAATAGTAAGTACGAAGACTTTTGGTTGACATGTTTTGTCGACTGCTGTTCCAAAGGTTCTAAATGAAGTGTCAAACTTGGTTGGTATGTTAAGGAATAAACTGCTGGATAATACAGCAACCTCACTAAATGCATTAATCTTTGATCTCTATCAACCTTAAACATCAGCTGAGAAAGTAGCTAATTAGGGCAGTGACAGTAGTTAAGTAGGTTTTAAGGTTGGAAAATATTTGGACAGGAGACAGGAGCCTCGTGTTAATCTATTGAGGCTTTGGGGGCTTTTAACAGATCCCGCTTCAGAAATACCAGCATACCACTAAACCTCACTCATTCACACACACACAAGACATGCAGGCGTGCACGTATCTGGCACCTCAAGTTCCCTCTGCTGCATCTACATTCTCTAGTAAATCTGGTCAAATGTAAAGGAGCAGACATGAGCCAACCCGTTAAAGAGAGCTGAGGTGAAACCAGAGACAGAAACAGCTGCTCAGCATGCCAATAAAATGCGAAACACCCCCTGCTCCCACTACACTCTTATTAGGTACAGAGATGCCCTGACTTTTCCCTGTTTAACTTCCAATTTTCTCTGTCGTAATGTGACAGCTTTAAAGGACAATACCGATCAGTTATAGCCCACTTACTAACCAACATCATGTGTACATTTCCTGCAATTGTACAATGCAAGCCTTGTATTATTAGGTCTTTTAGCCCTTTGAAACATATGCAAATTGGTCTGATCTGTTTCAAAAACATGGGGAGAGGGCAACAAGCAATTTAACACGACATTGCACAAACATTGGCAAAGAAATTAGTAAAAAAGTTACAAAAAAATTACCAAAAATAAGTGACAAAAAAGAATCAAAATTATATATATTTTCCATTAATATCCCCCTCATTTTTAAAACTATGTTTAAGATTTTAGATTAGATTTTTTTTTTTTTTTTTTTGGTTACCTTTTACTGTAATTTGTGGGACATTTCTTGCCAAGCTGGTCATTGCCTTTTCTCCCATGTTTTCAAGAACAATTTGCTCAGATTTCAAAGGGTCAAATTCCTTGTAAAAGGCGCACACACAAAAAAAATGATGTTGATCCAGGTTTCAAAGGATTAATGGTTTCTTTTTAAAATTAAATACACAAAACAAAAATCCTACCTACAGTGTTAAATCTAAAACAAAGTGGCCGCTGTAGGCCCAAAATAAGACCAAAAATAAAAAATAAAAAAATCTTTAGGGCAGCATGTTTATGGGAGACTTCTTCCTGTTGATGTCACATGGCTGACAGCATTCAGGGCATGAAGTGATGAACTGATATAAAGCCACAGTGTTAAGTAACTATTTTTCATGCAGTTTTCATTATTGAATAATAAGTCCAAAGTGACATCTTGAAATTGCTTCTTTTTCCAAACAACAGTTTAAATTCAAATATTCTTTATTTGCTTTCATAAACAATAAAAAGCAGCACTCAATTTTTGCATTTACGAAGCTGGAACAAGTAAATGTTTGACATTTTTGCTTGAAAAATGACCGAAATGGTTCATTCATTATCAAAATATTTGGCAACTGCCTTCCGATCGTATCATCAATTAAACAGCAAATTGTTGCAACTGAAGTAAACATAAAAACTGAATAATGGATGATCATGGTTTTTTAAATAATGGCCTCTACGTCAGCCAATTTTCAAGTGTGTGGAACGAACAGCAAATGGATTTCTCTGAAAGTAGGACAATGAGCTCAGACATCTTGATGCTACACCAGCCATAATAATTTGAAGGAGACAATTTTTAAATTTACTGCTGTTATGCCTATGCCCTTCCCTTTCTCTCTCTCTCTCCGCCCCTGTTTCTCTCCTCCCTTGCTCCATCTTTTCCTCATGGTGTCATTATGGTGAACAAAACACAGTGTAAACACAAGCTAGTGTATATATTGAGACCATGGTGTTGATTCTTGGTCCAAACCGGATTGGGGCAGATTGGACAGGAGTGAGGAAAAAGCAAATGTTGTTAGACAAGAGATTTGGGATCAGACCTGCCCTCTACATAGATCACAACAGGATAAATCTCATGAAATATGCCAGGCTCAAAGAGTCTACACGTTGCCTATTGTATATCAACAAAACAGGGAACAAACATTTCCATCTATGGATGAATACCAAGTGTGGGTGGAAATGTGGCCGATTAGAGAAGAGTGAGATTGACCAGTTCCCATGGCCTGGAACAGTTTCTGGGGTAGGTTGGGGAGTGGTTGGGGCTCTGCTCTGCACCTGACTGAACAGCCTCACACACTCAATGCTTTGTGCAGTGGTATTTTGGTGCTGGTAGCCGCCATCACTAAGATTAAGGGGGATACTTTCTACCTCTCCCCAAATCGAAAATCTCAACATTATTTTGGCAGCCGTCAGAGGAGCCCAAGGGCTGTTTGTTTGCTCCTGTTTAGACTTCTGAAAAATTCTCCTAAATTGCATTAACCACCATTAAACACCATTCCACTGGGTTAAAGACTTTCAGATTTTTCTAATTGAAAAATTGAAAATCACAATAATTTATGCTTCCCTTATTCTACTGTTTTTAGAAATGTAAAGTTCATTTGTTTTCGTTTATCTCTAAGAGGACCTATTTTGCAAATTTTTAGATTAATGCTTATATTTAAAGTTTTTTACTAGGACATTTTAAATACTCTAATGGTCAAGAAACACCTTGTTTTTCTCGCACTGTCTGTGCTGGAACACCTTTATTCACCCTCTGTCTTAAAAACCATTTAACGCCTGCATCTTTAGCACCCCTTTCTAAAAAGATTCTTTCGAGCTCTGATTGTTTGGCGTTTCTGGGTCTTCCATATCTCAGCGTCTCTGCACGGCCATTGCAGCCGGGGAACGACCGTAACAAAGAATAACTGCATTTTCTTACCATTAAAAATAACCAATAAAAAGATTCTAAGGAATTTGATCTGAAATGGGAAGAAATACACAACATCTGCAACCAAGAATCCATGTTTCCCTGATATTAGCATGCAGCTATGCATGTTGGCAGTGTGCTTGATGTAAGGGGGTGACTTTAAAGAAGAGTCGCTGCTCTTTCTACTGTGAAAAATCACCAATAAAAGCTTCTAAATACAACTGGACATGTTCCAGCAGGAAACTGATTACAATTAGGGAGAAATTTACATCTGCAGCAAAGATTACATGTTTCCATGACATTAGCATGCAGCGTTATGTAGCAGTGTAGGCCATGTAATGTTAATAGCTGCAGTAGTGTGCTGAAGCAACCATATAAATAAATCTGTCACCTTGGTGCCATACTGTAGCCAAAGTAGAAAGAAATCCTAGAAACAGATCAGTAGGGAGCCTGAGGTTTTTGCTCACAGGTATTATTTTACTTCTGCAAATGTTTACCTCATTATTTGAAACTTTTGCCACATTTAATATGAGCACCCTTCACTGTAACACTATATATAAAATACATAATACGGAAAAGCATAAAAAGGTCCCCTTTAAACTAGGAAAGCAGTAAAAATAAAATAGTCTCTACAGGCAGGAAAATCAGTGACTAACTGTATTTATGACATTTTTCAGGTCTTAGTTTTCAGATTCTTTAAATTTCAACATCTCTCTTCAGTCTTTCTCAGGACCTATGAATACCACACATAGACACAAAACAACAGGAGTCACGAGGCTAACCTAAAAATCAATTTTTATCTTTATAAACAAGTTTATAGCTACAAGGAGGAGACCACAGATCCCAAGCTAATGGGTAAAAAAACAAACACTGAAGCTGTCAGCCTCTTTCCCCTTCCCCTTATCACTCCACAAAGCGGGCTCATGAAAATCAGATGAAAGCCATGAGCATGAGGAGTCACCTAGGGTATAAAATTTTGGGTGTGTGGCTTTGTGCATATAGACAGATATAGGCGGCGCGTGTGTAAATATTGCTGGGTGACTCAGCAGTGCACAGAAAATACAAGCACACATGACGCAATATCCAGGAGGTGAGAAGAGGACAGGGTCATTAGCAGATCTGTGTTAAATGAAACATGACTACCTCACCACAAGTACAGAATGAAAGTCTGTGTGTGCTGTGTGTAGGGGGAAAAAGGATAAAAAAAAAAGGAAAACACACAAATCTGTACTGTCACTTGTAGAGCTGCTTGATTGATTGTCTTGCCCTTCGTTAGAGGGCACGAGGATAAGTGATTATCCCAGCCCACATAGCTCTATTGTTAAGGACATGCATGTCTGCACACACACTCGAGGACACACACAAAGCGTGGGGGGTTACTAAGAGCTTATAAAGGCCCACTGGTTCTAGCAGCCTGGGTGTGGCATGCTGCTTAAAATTGTTTTTTTGAGCTGAATCTTTAAAATATATTTGAATGAAGCTGTAAAGCAGCTTCTCAATCTATGCAGTGCTTTGGGCTTTATATTCACTCTTTGATTTACCAAATCCCCCACAGGATCAGGCATTTTCAAAAGTCAATGCTCACATTACTTAACTGTGTCAACACAAAATCAATTGGAAGAGACAAGAGTTCAGCACAGCTCTCTTCCACAACTAAGCTAAAAGACAGGGCTGTCGATAATCCTTTAATTACAAGTGAGATCATGGACTTTTGACGTTCCTCGGGATGGAATCAGAAACCTCAGCCAGCACAGTAGTTCCCATGTTCCCGACATACTGCCATAGTGACGGGAAGGTAAGCTTAAGCACTTTTTACACAGAGATCATCCTACAGGGCCACCATGAACTCCCTTCTTTATGGCACCTTTGTATTTTTACACAGAACCAAACAACGGTGGCATCATGCCGCTCCAGTGCGTGATTGTAGATATCAGGGATGCAATTATTGAAGCAAAAAAGGCATGACTGGACTGTTGATACACAACAGCGTCTGCCTCTAGTGTGAAATATATAACATATATGTGAGCAGTGCTTAAACAATAACAATGGCAGAAACCCACAAAATGTTAAAAAAAAAAAAAAAAGTCATATTCTCACACCTATTTTCCTTAACAGAGAAATACAACTGTACACCATTTGAATTCAACTTTGTCTGGGTCAGGGAAGGCTGACAAGTCAGATTTGCCTCATTAACTCATCATAAAACACAATCATTCAAATAAACAGAAATAAAATAAAACCCACCCATAACGTATTGGTTACTTTTGCGAGTTATCTTGTTAGTAAGTCTACTGTTCCAACAATCAACAGCTCTGGTTTGGTCGAAGTAAACCGTTCACCAAGTTAGATGTAAAAAAACAAAACAAAATGTCATTATTTCCCATGGTCCCTCTCTCTGCCGCAGCTGGCCATCGACTGTTTGCAGTCCTGTAACTTATCCCTCCACCACAAGGTGTCTCGTGTCTCTCAGATCAACTGCCTTTTCCACCAGTAGAGACGGGAGACTGATCTCTGGTGGTGCATGCTGTGCACTACATACAATGGGTTTAATAGAAAAAGGGGGGCCGGTATTTATGATGGTACTGAAAAATATACCTTCAGGATTTCTAAATACCCTGATATACGGTAATACCATGATACAGTCCAAGCCTAACTTTTACATCGACCTGAATTTGGCATTGTTACATCCTCTATTGCCGTCTCAAATGTGAGAAAACTCTGCCCCCCTATTTTGCAATCGTACCTTTTATACACAACAGCGAGGAGAAATAATAGCACAATACTCCCGCCTTGAACAGGCAGTTTAAAAGAGGTTTTAGTGTTTCATGGGTTACTGAGAAAGCTATGTGCAGAGAAGAAGAGAAGAGGAGATGTGGAGGAGAGAGGTATTGTCATGTTCAAAAACAATGTGTACATATTTCTGGGGGAAAAGTAGCTCGAATTCTCCTGACAAAGAAAGAAAACTAAAATGTGTTTTTTTACCAGATAAAAAGAGGGGAAAGGATATTTAACTACATGCTAAGCACTAATTAAAAAACAAAGACATTAAAATAGATGTAGGCCACTGCACTCTGCACACTACAAAGTGTTAGGCGTTTCTCAGACTTCTCTGTTTGCAGTCTGGACTGAATTTCTCTGCTTGTCATCAGCAGACTGGGATGACTTATGATTCAAGTTGCGCAACACAGTGTGTGTGTGTGTGTGTGTGTGTGTGTGTGTGTGTGTGTGTGTTTGTATGTAAGGATATTTATAAGTGCAGTGATTGAGAGCAGGAGGGAGCTAACCCCATGAAACTACAGGCTTACAGAACATTTTGAAAACAGTTACTTCAGACTTTGTAAGGCTTACTGTCAGCCACCAAGGATCTGGTTTTGGAAACCATTTGTAAATTCACTGAGGCGTTACGCAGTACATTCAGAAAATTTTCCTACTGAATTGTGTCGATCAATCTGCCACAGTGAAAAGTAATAAAACGTATGTTTGGTTTGGTTTTTATTGTTATAACTCACAGTTTAAATGTTTAATCATATTATCCAATTATTCTGTGGCATTTTTCGGAAAATGTAGCTTCTACGTTTTGAAACAGTGAAGAAATTTTTCTAACCAAAATCAACCCTTGGCTTGTCTGCAAAGTTGCTATGTGAGCGCCAATAGAAACATAGTAAACATTCCAGTGATGAGCATGCTATCATTATTCCTCTGTTATTAATGGATATAATCACTGAAAAGTTGTGAAAATTTAACACTATCATACACACTGAAGCTGAACGCCCTACAGACAGATTAGAACTAACATTACTTTTTGGAAGAGTATGGAATCATCTTTCCTGGCGGAGAAAGACTGGGCATTGTTCAGAGGGCTTCATCTCCTCTGGATTTAAGAAGGATTAAGCCAGTCGTCATTCAGACAAAAGGGCAGAGGGCAAAAGGTCAAGACTAATGGAAAAAGGCATGTATGGTACAGATAATAAAAAAGGGAGGCAGTGACATTTTATAAGTAGGCAGAAAGAATTGCAACATCTCCAGCAAAACCCTCGTAACCATGAAGAAATTTTGTGTTTGTGTATGGTATCAAAAACTGCCCGAGCTCACAACTGAGACAGCATGAAAAACAGTAGCTCAGTTGGTAGAGCGGGCACCCCATGTACAGAGGCTATGTCCTCGCCGCAGCAGCCACAGGTTCAACGCCATCCCCTCTCTACCCCTTTCATGCTGAAGCTGTCCTATCCTCAATAAAAGGCACAAGGCAGAAAAGAAAATCTTTTTTTTTTTAAAAAAAATGAAAAAGTAGCATTGTGGGAGGATATATGAAAGATGAGACAGCTTATGAGGCTAGTGGACAGACGGGGAAGCCACGGAGCAGCTGCTGGCTGGTATGAGGAGTAGGATAGAAGGACAGAAAGATTGATTGAAAAGAGAGGAAAGACAGTTGACTGTGGCATCTCCAAATGCAAGTGAGGCAGAACAGGGGGCCTTATGTAAGTCGCTATTAGTGTGGGTGAGCAAGCGATAAAGAATTTTACTGCAGCGGTGCCAGAGCTGCGCAACAAGAGTTTCCTTCCCTCTCGATAAGTGGTTTTTTTTTCCCTTTTCTTGTCCTTAAGGCATCCCGTCTAAGGACAAATGTACAGGATACAACCAACATATGCACCATTAACAACATTAGAAACGTATAATTGCGGCATAATTTTTTGGAAACCATTTCTAACATTGTATACGTAACATCATATTTGCAACAGATGGTTTGCAGAAAGCATTCCTTCAAGCCTCCTACTCTCCACCTTACTTATGAAATTGATTTAGCCTTTCTTCTTCGCTGCAAAACAGCAGAAGATTAATGTCTTATTTGTGCATTGTACGCACACAGCACATATTTCAGCCATTAGCCATAGCTTCTTCCAGAGGCTCATTAGTGTTAAAGAGTGAATGATTCAGAGCCAGCCGCAGAGCTGCACTCTGAAATGCAGATTAAATAAAAAAAAAATCTTTCTTTCTCCTTTCTCCTCCATCCACCTATAAGTCAGGAGACAGCTGAAGCTGCAGTGTTAGGTGATGAGCTGTATGCCACAATCTTCTGTGGTTGTAAACTGTCTATGTAGCACATAACCCAGATCCTGAGGCTGACCTAGCGGACGTGCCAGATGCCTGCTCATGTCCTGATCTGACCCTCCCCTCTCACATGACTCCATTCATTGAGGATGACCTTTCACCCCTGCCTGTGTCAGTGCAAGAGCTTTAACCCCTTGTGTTCTGGAAGGGAGAACAAGGAAGACGAGGGAAGGATGATAATACTGCATGAAATTCTGAAGAAATTTTGCAGCTAATGATGATACTAACAATGTATTTTAAGTAAATATGTTTTCCACGGAAATATAGAAGAAAACAAGCACCTGAGAAGAAGCGTGCTGCTCCACTCGAGATGCCATGTCAGCAGTCTGGATGTGGGTTAGACATCCCAGACAAGAGTGGGGGCGGTTGGCCGTTCCTCTAACTTTGACCTTCAACAACCGGCTGTAATGTCTCCTTTGGGGGAAGAGGATTGGTGGTGGGGTGGTCGGATGGGGGTGGAAAGGTGGTGGACTCTGCTCCGGCCTGCCTGCCTGCCTCGCCGAAACTGTCCTGGTGACTCTAAGCAGACTGAGTCAAAGGCTGGGCAGTAATTATGTTAAAAACAGAGCTGCTTTTTCTCCCCCCACCACCAATCCACCTCGCTGCAGCTGGTTGCTCTGGTGTCTTGTTTATGCGGACTCAGTGTTTTCTATTCATGTTAGCCTACTGTGGTGACAGTGTACCTGACCAAGGACAGATAAGAGAGAAAAGCTTGTCACATCAAAAGAAAATGCCCCCTCCCCTCTTCATTTCGTCAGACCTCTTTTTTTTTGTTAATTCAAGCTGGTCTTTGTTCCGTTATCAGTGCGCTCGATCCCACACTGATTAGTATTGACAGGTAGAACGAGCTGTGCTTTAGGGTGTGAGTGAAAGACAGACTCAATCACAGACAGAACAACGAAAAAGCGAGACACCCCCCCCCCACACACACACACACACACACAGAGTCGATGTGGACAAGACAACGGGACTGTTTAAAGGGACAGTTCACCAAAAAAGCAAAAATACATTTTTGTCCTCTTAACCGCGGTGCTATTTATCAGTCTAGATTGTTTTGGTGTGAGTTACTGAGTGTTATGTTGGCTAAATAGATGTCTGCCTTCTCTTGAATGTAATAGACAGCGCTTGGTTTGTGGTGTCAAAGCGCCCATTTTTTTTTTTTAACCAAACCAACCACATTACAGTGCAGAAGGAAGCATGCCTCTGTTACTAGCTCACCTGGCACCACTGAGTAAGGCTGTAACCGACTCAAACTTATGCCAGTCCAATCAGATTTGACGGTTCAATACAAATATTCAACGATTCTTTTTGTTTCCCATACAAAGTAAACAAGCTAGGAGCGCTAACGACAGATCGCAAATGCGCAAAAGCATTTTTTACCAACACTAAATATCAAAAAAAGCCAAAGACTGTATTGTATTAACTTGATGTGGGCTGTAAATTCACCACTTCTTCACCTTAATGGTGCGGTCTCTCTCTCCCTCTGTGCTGCTACAGCGTGTCTGCAGCTAGCATGAAATAGTAGTAAAGTAGCATGAAAATCAAGAGCACTCGTTCCACAGCAAAATCTGGGGACCAAAACATCCCCAGAAGGACATGGCACATAGAAAAGACTGTTCAAGTTGAAGCAATCTCAGTTGACTGATGATTAGTCTCTGACTTTCAAGGGGCAGCCCTAACACTTGAGCTAGCTAACACTTCGGATTAGCTTAGAAGGATGCCATGAATGTTTTAATCTTGCACTGAAACAAGTCTCTCATCCATGACTAGATTCACACTTCCTTCTGCATGGTGATTTGGTAAGTGGGCGAAGGTTGGTAGAGAGAAAAAAGTTCCCACGTGAAACTGCTCACAACAAAGTCTGTGGATTATCTCAAGTGACCAGGTCATGATTTTTGGAAAGGGACATTTCTTTCGAGTTTAAAAAAAAAATGGGGGAGTTTTGAGCACCATAAGCTAAGTGCCATCTAGTTTCATTGTCTTCAAGAGAAGGCAGACATCTCTACGCTCGATATCTCCAACACTCTGCAACTCACATCCAAACAACCCAAACTGATAAATAGCACTACGGGTAAGAAGAAAAATTTTTAAAAATTATTTTAGGGCGAACTGTGCCTTTAAATTTACAGTAGCTTTGAATGTGTTGCAAGTAAATGTGTTTGTTCCTCCTCTTTCTTCCTGCAAAGATCTTTGCCTAGGCTTGTCTGAAGGATAGTGACCTACTTTGCAGAGTTTGCAAACTGACGAGACGAGGTGTGAAAGCACTGCATTGAATGTAACAAACAGAACATAACTGATACAGTGGTTGATTTAAAACACACAGAGGTGAGCAACAGCTTTATAGCCTAAGTTTCTTTAAACATATTTTATCCTGTAACACAATGGTGGTATTGCCTAAACTGGTAGGGAGCGAATGAAAATAATGGTTTTGTTGACATTACCCAAAGCAGGCCACAGAGTGCAGAAAATGCACAATGGGTCACACCACAGATGTGCACACACATACTGGGACATCAAACACAACCTTGTCAATGTGACAATTACCTGAAGAAAGATAGGCTTGTGAGTGTAGTGCGATGTAACAGGGTGAAATCACTGCTTGCACCAAATTAGTGTTAGTGGGTTCACATGGCAACTAGAGTCCATTTTCAATCTGCTCTAATAAGTTTGTGATGAATAGCGCATGCATACATACATCTGAATGACAGAGTTAGCATGAGCTTAAAAATATAAGCAAGCTTGATCAATTCCCAAAAAAGACTCAATACTAAAGTGGTTTTAATTAAAATGTGATTAATGGCTGAGAATGGAGAGCCTCTTGTCACCAACTGCAAAACAAAAGCCAATTTGAGCAGAGCAAAGACAGGGAATTAATCTGAAAGGTTAACAAAAGAGGCCTGGCTAATATGACCACCACACAGTTACATAATGTTATGCAACCTCTTTCAGCAGCTGCGTAGTGTCAACTCAGTTTGTTATTGTGGTTGCAGTGTGCTGAGATAGCCATCATCATTCTGTGGAAAACACATGTTTCAAGTCTGGTTAGACCTGGATCGACAGGTGAGAGGAGCAGCCTCGTTGTCCGTACTGGGCACACACACATTTAAAGACGCATTCACAAAGATGACAACGCAGCATCACTCTGGTTTAAAAGCATGTTCAGTCTTGCATGCTCCCCAGAGACACTCCCTTGTATCATACATGACCAGCGGCACGTGAAGTTCACGTGATAATGAGGGAAGAAGTGTGGCATTTAAAGCCCTGAGCCCCAACAGACAACACCTACCATGTAAACTCTCAGCAGATTAAACAATTATTGTTTATGGACTATAATCATATTTGTTCAGAGTCTCAGAATAAAAGACATCATGTGTCTATGCTGATTTAATACGGAGCAACTCAAGTTTTAAGACTTCACTGTACCGCCACCGGGCATTTTGTTAATGTGTAAGCACCGTCTGATAGACCGGCAGCGTCTTGCAACTGACAGTAACCAATAGCTGTGTAAAATGATGGAAACTGTGCTAAGGCACCGCCTACAGTCTCTCCCACTCCTTATTACTGTTACATAATCACTTATCAGTGCACTAGGCCTGTCCCTCGATGCATTTTCTGCTTCTTCTGTGTGAAACAGTCTGTATGTGCCAGCTGTAAGGTTGCCTGAGGACTATCAAAGAAGGTCCTAAGCATAAATGTGCAAGTCTGTGTTTGAAAATGATGTCAAACGACGGCAGCAAAAACTCACGGCGCTGCACATAAAACATCAAACAAAACGCACACAACAAAGCTTCCTGCCTGACACACAGGGAGCACATCACACTGATGCATCCACAAACCTCGACTGTCAAAACAGGGTCAAAGGGATGATGCTGGGCTTAGAAGCAAGACATTGAGACACCTAATTAATACAAACAATCCTGCATCTTGTCAGCTTATTTATCAATAAACAACATCTACATGCTATAATTATCTCATTCTTCCTCTCAGGTCTCCTTTCGTCAAGTGATTAGGCAATCCTAGCCTTCATCTCCAGCTCTGGCCTTCTTACGGCAGATTTCGAAACTATTCTGGATTGAATACCAAACATGTGGTCCAATGACCAGTGCGCCCCCGCACCATTCATGCCCAAACCACTGTACAGTTGTAACCAGAGGCTGAATTCCACTTCTAGTTGAGACTATGTTAAGTAACGCAGGTTTGGAGTTAAGTATAAAAATTTCCAATGTTGATTATTTTTATAACCACACATCAGTGTCAAATTAGCTCCTGGACCCTGTTCTTCAAATATGGCTTAACTAATTCAGGCTAACAAGCTGTTATCAGACTACAATAATCCTGTTTATTCTCATCCAGCCAATGTTGTTCTTTGAAAGCAGTTTGAGGATTGATTTATTAATCCTGGACGATGTTCTCTTGAATAACACTGCAACCTTATTTTGAAATAAAAGCAAAATTGACAGACTTGAATATGTGATCAGCATTCATATGACATTCGTGTGTACTGTAGATGTGTTGGGAACTTTCAACATGCACTAGGATAATAGATTCAAGGACATAAGTTTTAATTTATATGTGAGCCTGCATTGTTACTGGTGTCATTATTTTCTACATGGTGCTACACAATGTTTCCAGTGTTTCCATGCCGTTAAACATTAGATATTACCAGTGAATGTGGTTAGACTACGAGTGATGTAGGTGCAAAATGAGATGACATGCACAACTTTAAAGAGATAACGATAAGCCTACAGTGAAAATGAAACATTGCTAAAAGCTTGCAAACAGAAGTTGATGGAATAGGATTTTTATCAAAGTCAGTTGTAGTAGTGTCAAATTAACATGGAAATTTGCTAGTTTTTTTGCGTTAACTTCTCATTATAAGGTAAATGTTGATTGCACAGTGTAATGGCTATAGAAAAATGACACCATCTGTATTTAGAGTGGCTCCCTGTAAACCTTGCTTTTACTATGCAATTCTTCCTGTCACCGTAAACGATTTTCGGCGAGAATTGAATGTTCGATTTGAAGGTTGAAAAGCAAGTGCGTCACTCATTTGCTCAACCAAAACAGGAAGAGAAATGCACTTTTTTCCCCCCCAGTAGCTATTGGCAGCTATAGCCAGTTACCAAAGTGTAACAATGTAAGTTCTTTGCAGTAACTATCCCCAGTAGTGAAACTGCCTGACGGTGGAACAACCAAAGTAAACGTGAAAACTGTGACAGTTGCTAAACTCTGAGAAAAACGCAATCCAGCTGCCTTTGAGAGAGTGTCACAAACAATAATACCACTGAGAAACGCTTTTAAAAAACTATAAATTCCATTCTTTCTCCACGAGTCTTCTGACAGTCAGAATCTTTTAGCTGGGTTTTAGCATTTTTGTTAACAGTATCTACTTTGGTTTGGATTTGTACTTTCTTGTGTGCACACTTTTTTTTCTTTTTAATGAAAATGTAACTGTGATCTTTATACCAACAGATCATAATGATTCATCAATAACCTGCATGTCCTCCTCTAAATTTTCATTCTACATCTAAGCTAGTGAGCCATTTGTAACTGAAAATTACTTTATGTATGTGGTTTGCAGTAAGATATTTCGGTCATAATCCAACAAACTGTCAATACGTGTGCCCTTATGCAGGTTTTGGCTTAAGGACTTGTTGCTCTGACAACAATGCTACATAGAAATTAAGCCAGCTTCAAAGAACTAAAACAATCAGCCTCACGTCATATTACCAATGTTCTAATCTGGATGACTCAATTATCTGTGCAGAAACGGCACCCTGGACTGGGATGAATAGAAATAGGAGCCTGCACACAGACATCGCTCTGATAGTTTATGTGCCAGGATCATATGGGGTTGATACATCTTTCCAAAGCTTATGTTTAGCTGCCAGGCCAAAGCTTGCCTCACATCAAATGGCTGTTTTACTTTTGAAGTGATGTCCTTTTAACTTAGCATGCAACACTATAAGTGAAAGCAAGTATGAAGACAAGACAGGGGTCATGACTGTGGATGTCATTAGCCGCTCTGTACCTGTTTCTGGGGACAGGGATGTGGGAGGAAGGGAGGGGTTGTCTCTCCATTGGTGGTACGTTCCGCCCTGGTGCTGCCCTGAAGTTGTTGGCCAGCTCTGCCTGTTTCCCTGGGTTCCTGATGTCCAAGTGCATGAAGCCGCCTGTCGACTGCCCGTTTACGCCTGGGCAGTGAGTAGGACTGGCCCTCTTCAAGATCCCAGAGGAACCAGTGTCTTTTTGGTCCCCGAAGCCAGTCTAGAAAATGAGAAACACAATTAAGGTCAATCTATAATTCTTAAGCCATTTATCAGTATGCCTACATCAGAGGGAATATGTAATGTGTGATAGAAAAAGGTTAACCATTTGGTTAACAGTTTCAACGCCTCCACTAGGGAAATTAGATGACTTTGCATGACATTCTGGCAGGTTTTTAAACCATGGTTGTACAATTTGATTGATCACAAAAACCCTGAGGTGATTTTATAAGCATAAGCGTTTTAAGGGTTCAACTGGTAAACAGTTACATAAATGCAAATGTTATGAGTGTTATAAAGGTTACAGCTACAATATTGACTGACTGATTGAAATACTTGCTTTGTCTTAAAAACTCATCTATATTCATTACTGACTTTGGGAGATTTTAAATAAGAAAGTTTTTTTTTTTTTAAATCATCATTAAAAATGGGGATTGCAACTAATGATTATTTAAAATATCATCACAAATAGTTGAGTCTATAAAATGAGTCTATGTTAGGAAATTGTGTTTTATTCCAATCAAGAGACCAAAACATAAAGATTTATAATTTACTGTTACATATGACAAAAGAAAAGCAGCTAATAATTATTTAACTAATCGATTAATCATCTCATTGTAGCCAATAAAAATACTTTAAATACTTGGAGTTTTAGCCTACTTAAGTTGTCTTATTCTGAAATATTTGCATTTTGTTATACTGCACACGTTTTCTGGATGTTCTGGTTGTATTTTAGTAAAGAAACTACTGAGAAATAAATATGTATGATCATTATAACTATAATAAAACAACAAAGCATAAGGTGGCCTCAGACTCTTGTAAATACATTCAAATGCTCCTTCACAAAACCTTCAAATAAGCTTATAAACCCTGCTACCATCACCACACTGCGTTTAAAATAAACAGACAGCAATTCAATAAACTTATATGAATAAACCGCTCTCTGATCCATATCAAAAACGGGTGTGGCAAGTTGCCACCTGTGCAGTTGTGATGTTGCCGGGTTAATTAGTTACACATGATATTATTAAATTACTGACCCTGCAGAGCACACATAGAACCACACATGAACCACACGGTGCAATGCAAAAAAAAACACACATGCAATGTAAGCCAAACCACAATGCAAACAAAACCCTGCTGCAGCGAAAATAACTGCAAACGTATCACATGTTTCCCCTGATAAGTACCATCACTGGCTCGGTAGTATCTGAAGAGCCGGGCCGAGCTGCGCAGCCAGGAAGCCCTGGCTGAAGCTCCACCCTGCCGTTATGGGGGAGGGGGTATGTCTAATAGTTTGGAGTCCCTGCCCCCCGTTTCTGTAAACTTTGCACACAGAATGAGCCGCCATTTAAAGCGTTTTTTGATACGACGTAATTAGCCTACTTGCGAACGTGCGTTGACAGTAGTTTGGGAAATTGCTGTCACTTAAAAAAGAAGTGGGTTCAGAGTTGTGAAGGCGGTACTCAACACACAACACAACACGATATAAAGTCGTAACGTCTCATGTGAGCTTCACGGTCGCGTATTTCGACCGTTAAAACGCACTTACGGCGTGAGAGCTGTCAAAGTTAGCATAACACATGACATAACGTTACACGCCTGATATTAGCTGCGCTGTAACTTGGGGGCGACTACTTTACCGGCTAGCGGAGCCGCGCGTGCACACTTAAAACACAGGGGGGAAACGGCACTTACTTTTTCCACGTCGTGCAATATTCGAGCCCCCGGAGAAGGTCGGTTCCCTTTTGGAGAGGTCCGCTCGCCTTTAACCTCCGCAATCGAGCCATCGTCCATCACAAATTTGTAAAACACCGGCCCTTTTGTGTACACCGGCGTGTGACCGTTTTTATCCCGGGTGTCGCGGAGCACAGAGTGGCCGGCTCGGCAGTTAAAATCCGCACCACCGACCCTTGTCCCAACGGCCGGCTGCTCCAAAATGTATCTGGAATCCATGTTTAGACAGGGCGAGGGGAGACTAAAGAAAGAAAACCAGCTTTCTGTGGATTTTAGTGCAAATTGCTGGAGTTAGATACATTTATCAGGATTGTCGCGTGTTGATAGGTATTATCTGTGACTTAACTTCTATTCTAGACTACATGTAAAGTTTGCCACCTCTACCCAGGATATCCAAAGAGCCGCCCGGTCAGGGGGATAAAAGATTGTTTTGCCTCTTTCCTCCAAAAGCATGCCACGCCCCCTCCGCTGCGCTCTGATTGGTTCGTTGCGTACATAAACATTACACTTTGGTACGCGTCAACAGCGAGGCGGCCTCTGATTGGCCGGTTTGACTGTGTCAATCACGTTTTTTGTAATCCGAGTAATGCGGGTGGAGGAGAGGGGAGGGGGCGTGCCCTGCAGTTTACCGGCCGGTGTCTGTTGACGAAGAGCCGGGCCCACGAGGCGGGAGGCGAGGGAGAGCGGAGGAGAAACAGCCTGCGGGCTTCAGAGGAAAACTGCGCATTTATGTAGTTTTCCTAATCAAATGGCGATTTAACGGATTATGTTTCAATCGCTTGAACCGCACTTTATAAGCGGGTTATTATCGATGGAATGAACATGTTTTATTAGAGTTTTTTCTTCCCCTAAAAAATAAAAACAACCGTTTTGTCGACAAGTAAGATGAGGGAAGAACCCCCCCCCCCCCCCCCCCCCCCCCGCACAATAACAAAGGCATTTACTGTAAAATAAAAAAAAAAAAACATATATTTGGATATAATTTCAGAATGTGCAGGATGGTGATGCATAAACCAACACTTTGTTGGCTAAAACTAACTGGTAGATTAGTTTGTTGTGCAAAAATAAAAATCAAGATGCCCCCCAGCTCAAAACAAGCTATCTAGTTAAATAAAACAAACTTAAATCCCAACCCAAACCCATTTATTGATTATGTAGAAACCTCTTCAGGTTAATTGTTTTTGTTTAAGGATGTCTTCCTCCAGCAAGTTCCCTAAAATGCTGCCTAGCTTGCAATTCCTATGTTTGCTAGCTATCTTGCTAATAACGTTAGCAAGCTGTTGAAACTACAATAATATAATACTCCAAATATATGTATTCATAAGCTATCACATATGACTTATACTAGATAATCAAACTAAATAATGTTTTGAGGCCGGATGCCTCTGTGGGTTTTCGCTCCCTTTCTAGTGTGCAAGGGTCATCTTGCCCTGACACTCTATCTATACATTTGAAAAAAAAAAAATGTCCTAAACATCCTAAAATCTTAAGAACATTCTAAAATCTTACAGATGCCCTGAAATCTGAAAAAATGTCCTAAAATTCTTGAAACATCCTAAAATCCTAGAAATGTCCTAAAATCCTAAAAACATGTGCAGGGTTGCTGCAACTGATCTCTGGCCTCCTATCGTTTTTACAGTGGCCCCCAAGCAAAGCAAGTCGAGTATCTCTGTTGTATGGGGTTTTTATTATGTAAAATTAAAAGAACAGTGTCTGAACACAAACACATGAACCCATGTGCAAAATTATGCTATGGCCCTGTGGTAAATAATGAGGTTTATGAAGCAACATTCAGTGTTATGAGAGTAGCATAGAGGTGTGCTTGATTTAAATGTATAAAAATATTGAGGTCCTTTTGTTAGGGACTGTTCACGAACTATGAGGGGGAAGGGGCTGGTACAAAACTGGGGAGGCATGTCAAATATTTTTAAAGCACTGGGGAGGGAGTCATGTTTTTTTTTTTCAATGTAGACTTAGGGGAGGAACATACAACTTAAATAAAAAAAAAAAAAATTAAAAAGTAGTTTTATTTTGTTTTATTTAAATACCCACTAAAGCCACAATGCTGCTGGTGAGTTCAAAGGGCATGTTTTCTTTAATAATGTGATTTTTAACACATAATTTTTAAGAAACAATTTTGCATTTTTTTGCTTAAGATGACTGTAATTCCCATGCTTGCTACCTACATTTGGTGTGAATATTAAATATATATATATATATATGGTTATTTATGGTGGTGGGTGGGTGATAAACTCTAGCAACCTGGAAGGCTAAAGGAAAAATAGATGTAGTTCTGGGGGGGTCATGACAAGAAATGAAAAAAAAAAAAAAAGTCAGGGGGTGCGTGGTGGCTTGGTGGATAGAGCAGGCGCCCCATGTACAGAGGCTGTGTCCGCATCGCAGTGGCCGTGGGTTTGATTCCAGCCTCAGCCCTTATCTGCATGTTGCCCCATCTCTCTCTGTCCTCCTTTCAAAGGCATAAAAAGACCAGAAACATAATCTAAAAAAAAAAGTCATATCCCCAGTCACCCACCTCCTCTGATAAATAAAGCACAGTCCCTTTTGTTGACCTGATTGCATAATAAGGTGGTTAAAATAACAGAGACACCTTGATGCTTTTTCTACTGTGTTGCATTGTTTGGGTTATTGCATCATAGGTTTCATAATGATATATATTTCTTTTTTTACATACAATTATGGGTTTAGTCAAACTGTAAAATAAAGCAATATCTTTTTTCAACATTCACTAAAACTGGAGTGTCTGGTGGAAATACGCAGCTCATAAACATGATGAAACAGCTGTTATCATTAATAACATTTGTTTTCTTTGTATTTCAGTTGTTGGAGGCACCTGAATGCCTCTTTACCAAACCTTTTCTATGATGTCTGCAGAGCTCAGACGCTGCTGGTTTATTGCTTAATTTTTTACACAAACACATTTTATTGCCAGCTGCATTTATTGCAAGCTACGGTTATTACTGTGAGGCTGCTGTGGAGCTGCAACAACTGTAGTGCTGCCTGGTTTGATATCCTGTGCAAAGCAATACATGCAAAAGACAAACACACGTTATAATGTGCCACTTTATTAGAAAAGTAAAAACTCACTTTAATATTTTATGAAGGTTAATATAAAACATTACAATCTTTTGCATATCTGCACTGTCACACTATATTTTTTTATTATATTCATTATTTTTAAACTAAACCCTGTGCTTTAATAACATACAACATTGGCTACAGCTTTCACAGCAGTATTGGCCCATAATTATATCTGAGGACAATTAACAAACAGCATCTGTATCTGCATGGAAAGCATGAAACATTTTGCATCCACAAAGTACAATGTGTCTGTGATAACCATCTCTTTTTTAAACAAATATACTGTATACTGTATGTTACATTGGAACAACATCAGAACAGCGGCAGAGTATTTACATCATCATACTGTTTTTTTGTGCAATGAACATCTGTCTCCATCAGTGTTAACAGTGTTCAACGGAATATATCAGATCAGTGCTTTCTCTCAGGATAAAGAAAATGTGACACATAAAGTGACTGCCAGAGAAAAAGGATCAAGTGTGATAGCGATTTCCAGCCAGCATTGTCTAACGGAGGCCTCGACAGAGCATGTTAAGCGTCTCAGCTGTTAGCCATTTCTCATATCAGACAGTAGTTGAGCCGTTGGTGCATTGTTGATATCAGACTGGGATTGGCCTGACCCACTGACCCCCCCACTTTGACCCCCTCCTCCTTCCCTTATATCACTCCCTGAGTCCCTCAGAGCTGGACATCAAAGGCCCCTCCCCTGCAAAGTGAGGGAGAGAGGTGAAGCAGAGAAAAGAGAGGTCTGTAACGGTTATTGGAGGTTGAACACAGCTGGGGGAGGGAGTGTTTGCAAGGGCTGACAAAGTGGAAGCAAAATGTGCTTCATCCCCAAAACTGGAAACGCGCATGGCTTGATGTTGCAGTGTGTGTGTGTGTGCCTGATGGTGTGTGTGTGTGTGTGTGTGCATGCACGCAAACACGCATCAGAGGGGGGGAGGGTCCTTTGGGTCTGTGTCCATTTGCAGTGATCCTCAGCATTACACTAGCTGCTCTTCTTCTCCTTCCTCACCTCTATCGCTCTTTCTTGCTCCCCCAGAGCGGAGGATAAACAACACTGCTCTAAACTCCCAGTCGCTTCTCTTTATCTTTGTATTTCTCTTCCTCCTCCAAGTCGCTGCTTTGAAAAAAAAACGGAATGCTGCTTTGCTTCACATGGCAAAAAAGTACAACATAAAAGATTAACAAACAAGAGACCAATTAAGTACCACAATATTTGTTTTCATCTCCATATATCAAAGCATGCACTTTTTCATCAAGCAGGAAAAAATTGCACCAACAACATAAACATTACTGTTTTCATGGCAGTGGCATGAGCTATTTAACCAATGATATTGTCAGTAAAAAACTAAACAGTGCATTAAAATACAGAGTGCATTTGTTTTTACATACTTTCCGACACAGTAGCATTTCTAAATTTAACCTTTCTAAACCCGTCTTCTCTTTGCATGGTTGTCTCACAGTGAGCTCATTCTAATGCAGTTTATGCCCATTTATTAGGCCTCTAATATCGTGTTTTCTCCCTCTGTTCTTTCTTTTTTAATGCTCCCCAAAGCTACATGGGAGAGACATTGTTTATAATGGAGGAGAGCTTGGTGCAGAGGCTGAAGACGAGGGTGGGGAGAGGGTGAGGGGCAACCTTCCAAGGGACACTCGCTGGTAATTTTCATGCCCAGCTCTTCATTTTTCTTGGAGTCTGAGCCCTCTGTTGCTATTTCAACCACCAGACTTAAGTCTGCCGAGCTGTGGGGAGCTCTCTGGATTTCACTCGAGACCAGAGAGCGAATCAGAACTGTGCTCAGAAACACTCTTTACAGCAAGTTAATGCGCAATTAAGCCGAACGCCCTGCGGCTGTCCAGTGCAAATTATAATGGTCATAAAAATCAGATGTTAACAGTGCTCGAAGGATATGATATATTAACTGCTTAGGATAAAGCATCCTGTGTTATTTTGGAGACTGTTTCGCTTCCTTATTTTTGAATATATTCTTCTCTCATTTATCCTGGTGATACAGCGGTTCTGCATTGTGCAATTTGTCACCCATATCACTCTGGGGAAATTCTTGCACAACCCACTCCATGCCCCTGACCTGATCGCTTTTACCCCGAATGACTCTGCCAAGTATGTGTGTGTCTGTGTGGGGGTGTGATGGGGTGTGTCATCATGCCTTTGGCTGCAGTTGTTTGTCAAATCTGACCGTGGATTGTTGATTTAGGGTTACATTTTTTTTAGCAAAACTCACTTTTTATAGTTATCACGAAGGCTGTTGTTGATAATTGCTAATAATATGTTTAGGGCACATTGATGGCAACATGTGAAATCAGGAATATAACCTTCGCTTCTGTATTAAAGCAGGCCAACAAATAACAGGCCTATGTTTGAACAAAGCACCACAATGCTGTCTGCCAGGCAACAGGCCGGTGCGCACAGAGAACCTGTTTGAGATGTTTGCTCAGGGAGAGCTAAGCACCGCAAATCTCTGTGACATCCATCTGCTTATATTACATAAGTCCCCCCAAGATGAGGCATATGTGTGTGTGTGTGTGTGTGTGTGTGTGTGTGTGTGTGTGTGGGTGACAATAGCTATCAGTGTGCCTCATACTCCCAATATACCGACAATATTCCTTGCTACTTCTGTCTTTTTTTCAGGTGTGTGTTTGCACAATGCATGCACATTATTTTTTTAAATATACATATATATATATATATATATATATATATATATATATGTGTTTGTGTGTGTGTGTGTGTGTGTGTGTGTGTGTGTGCTGATCTCAGGATGTGAGTTTTCACCACATACTCTTTTAAGAGTACGTGTTCATATAAAAATAAAGATATTATGGAAAATGATGCACAAACAGGTGGGTATGGTCAATGACACAGCAGGTTGAAGATGTATATTCCAGTTTCTTATCTTTTTTTTTTTTTTTGTTAAAACATATTTGGTCCATATTTGGGCTGGACTAGGCTTAGGCTGGTTCTGAAGTACAGACCAATCAAGGGAAGTCTGAACCTGGATTAAGACCCTGTTTGTACCTGATGTATTCTCAAAATGGATCCTTATGTTGTTTGTCTATAGAGGGCCTTGTATCTATGTACAGCAACCTGTCGGCCGGTGAACAGGGGGGGTCCCTTTCATGACTTCATACCAGTGGGCCCCTCCAGCCAGCTACAAGCCGGTGACGTACATCTCCATCCCGTCATTGAAGGTGAAGATGGTGGTGGTGCTGGAGCTGTTGCCCCCTTGTTTTCACATCGCTGATGGTCTCATAGAAGTTTTCCCCACCAGGCAGGCCTCTAGCAGGCAGGGCGGTGGGTCCCTGAGCCCTGAGGTGGCACTGGTGCCGCAGGTTGCTGCGGCGTCTGCTTCCTCCTCTTCAGAGTGGCAGAACCCCCGGCTGTGCTGTTATTGGTTCCCGCCTGCTCCCGTTTCCGGTGGCTGTCGATCGTGGCGTACGCAGGGTCAGACTCGGCCGTTGAACACCGCAGACCAGGATCTGTCTCCTACGGGCTCATAGCAGGGCTCCTCCTGGGAACGCGCCTGGCCCTGAACTCCTCGGCCTCGCCCCGGGAACCTCCGCCGAAGGAACGTGGGAGGGTCTTTGATCCATTGTTTTCCATGGGAGGTTTCTTCTTTTGGGTTTTACACACGATGGAGTAGGTGTCTGCAATCTGAGAAGACACAAGAAGCAGAGTATGGTGTCAGTTAATGACACTGAACTACAGTACAGCTATATCCTACAGCCTATGGGTGGCAGCTCCTGAAATAGAAGGAGACTGCTTCACTCACGCCCTTGTTTCTATAAGTGAATGTCTGTTGCCACTACTGATACATTGCCTGCACATGCTGTACTCGGATTTAAATTAACAGTCATCGTATCAAATGTTTCCCACCTTTAAGTCTCAACCAAGCTATGAATACAGGCAGCATCCCTAATTTTCCATGTGTGTATTTCTGTCTGCAGTGATTCCAGACATTAAAGTACAATATGTGAACATGAGATCAAACATACAATGCTGCTAATTTGGTGTGCGCAAATGAATGTGTGAGCATGGATTGTGAGGGGTGTGTGTGCAGTAGTTTGTGCCTGTGTTGACAGAGTTCGCTGTGTGCTGTAAGCTGACCTATTTTGACAGGGTAGGATAAGACAGAGTAAACTGTGTTATCAGTCAGTTGAGGTCTAGGCAGAGTGACAGAGTTAGCTGTGCAGTGGATGAACCTGTTAAAATTTCACCACAACTGCTTTGGCAACAGAACAGCAGGGTATGGTGTGAAAGATCTGGATGACAGCCAACTCACTGAAAAAAAAAAAAACTGCTCACTTGTCTTCAGAGATGGACTTTGCTTATATCTCATTTGCTCTGAATGAGACATACGTACATGTTTTTTTGCGACTTAATCTGCAAGTGCATGAGTCTGTAAATGCATACTGTGCTGTACCTGCATTTGTGTTTACAGTGAGGTATGTACAATATGACTCACAACTGAAAGGCATGTGTGAGGTGTTGCTGGGAATTTGGATAAACCAGCACTTTGACCTCTGGCATTTCTGTGTCAAAATTCCACAAGTGGAGCACAAGAGCAAAGGATTGTGGGACATGGTAATGTTTACCTTCTATGTTCACACCCAGACCAGCAGCTCTGCTCTAGTGGCCCTGTGAAACACTGGCTATGCAAACTCTATCCCACACACACTCACAGATTAGCCTTGTTTTTGTTCCACTCCCAAAAAACTGAAACCAGAGAGCGCAGAGACAATAGCCAAGGGTTTTTTTCTGTGCGCTTACCCTGCATTCACTTTTATGGTACCTTTACATTATATGTCTTAAATAAGAGAAAATCAGTTAAGGTGGTTATATTGCAGGATTTAAGAGCAAAACACTGTGACTTTAACTGCGCATATGTCTCTCTCTCTCTTCTCTCTTTCCCCCTGTGTCTGAGAGTCCTCAAGTGACACACATACCCTGCCCCCACAAATCTCTTGTGTGACCTTTTTGGATAAACAAAGACCCTGGCGTATGCTACAAGTGTGTGCACACAATGTGCAGTGTGTGCAGTGTGTGTGTGTGTGTGTGTGTGTGTTGTGTGTGTGTGTGTGTGTGTGTGTGTGTGTGTGTGTGTGTGTTGTGTGTGTGTGTGTGTGTGTGTGCATTTGTGCACACCAAATTTGCAGCTCTGTGCAGCAGAGGAAGGAAGTCACAAGATGATGGGGATTTCAAAACTGGGCTGCAGCTGTTGAGGAAGCCTGTGCATTGTGTGTTTTCTTTTCTCCTCCCCTCTGCCTGCGCTCCTTTCTGTTATGTCTCTTCTGATACTGCTTTAGCTCTCCGCTCACATTGACTCTTCGAGAAGTCACATTTAATTTCAGCATACATTGATTATCCGTGGAAACACAATGGTATGCATGAGTGATGCATCTGTATGTGATCAACTTTATGAAAAGCAAATATGACACTTGTTTCCAAATGGTCTGCTAGCAGTCGATCTTCATCTGGTGAGACATGCTTTGTGCAATGTGATTGGCTAGGGAAGGCAGCGCCTCCTAATAGCCACGAAGGGAGTGAGCAGAAGGAGAGAGCACCAGAGGAGAGGAGGAGATTTAGGTGGGAGTGGAAACTCAACACCTTTTGACGGCTGCAACTGACAAACTCCAGAGGATACAAAGTATATGGGCATGTTAGGGCAACAACAAACTCACAAATGGAAAAACACTATGACTAAGGGAGAGGAAAAGTTTGGAACAGAAAAGAAAAAAAAAACTGAAAAGAAAGTTTGAAAGAAAGAAAGAGAAATTGAGAGAGAGAATTCAGAGTGCATTCAAGCCAGCTGCTTTGTGTACCAGTCTAATTTGCAGAGGAGGAGTTTTAAACTCATGAGCCAAACAGCGGGGACTTAACCCCTTAATCTCCACATACAGTATCCAAAGTCTTTGGCTCAACACTGGCTTAGACAAGAAACTTAGCAAGAGATTAAAACTGCAGCTTTACTTTACTCCTACATTGCCCCCTAACCCCCATCCACCTTTTAAGGAATAAAGTCACCCAAAATGCTAAAAGTTTTGTCAAAAGTTTTCTGTACAAATTGCAAAAATATTATAAAGGAAAAAAATGCCTTCCAAACCCATTTTCTTAAAAAAAAAATAGAAAAGCAGTAAAAGGCAACACATTCTTTAAAAGATAACGTGGGTTTGTAAGGCATGGTTTGCTTGTCACAACATTGTCACACGTCATCAGCTACAGAAAATAAATTCACCTTTAAATTACATTAATGTATTTTAATTTATTACACACAACACATTATTATGTTTTTTTTTTTTCAAAACTTTCAATGATTTTTACCAATATCAAGACTTTTCCAGGCCTGGAAAATGTAACTTTGGAAATTCCATGATTTTTCAAGGTTGTCATGATTTTGGGAACCCTGAAGCAAACTCACTAATAGGAAAAAAGACTCCCCTGAGCTGATGATAATGATAATAAAAAGGGACGCTGAGCCAAACAAAGACTAATAATAGACAGTGATCTTTTTTGGGGACACACCTCCATCCACTCAGATTAACTTCCCCCAGCCCCCGGGGCATGCCCAAAGTTCCCCAACTGCTTGTCACTCTCAGGATGTTAAACTGTGTCCAGCGGAGAGTGACGAGTGGGGGGCTGATATTGGAGTAGTGGGGGTTGTAAACAGATGTGGTGGGGTCTGTGACATGATTTCTGAGTGCAGACTTCCCTCTCACACTACCAGACAGACTCCACCATACATCTATTCATTTGTAGGTCAGTTTGTAGCCTGCATCCCAGTCAGGGCTCATCACATTCTGCCTGCGTGGGCTGACGAGGCAAGACGGCTAACCTTTACCAAACACCTCTATTAATTGTCAGCAGGTGATGCTGATGCCGTCTGGTGAGCTGTGTGACGGAGACAAATAGATGAGTGGGGGGCTGGGAGATTGGGGTCAGGGTTCAGGCAGGGGGGTTGGGGATGCTGGGTCCATGTAACGCAACCTCTGGCTGAAAGCAGAAACCTGGTATGACAGGCAGGTCACAGGGCAGCGATGTTATGACGGCGCACCCAATCGGATGGGCGCCCCGATCAGTAAACACAGCAGTCACAAATCAGAGACCTGTCTGTCTGCCTGTAGTCTCTCTCTCACACACACACACACACACACACACACACACACACACACACACACACACACACACACACGTATACTACCTCCTTTGCAGTTGGGGGAGACGGATGCCCCTGTATGCTGTCTCCGCGGATTGGAGGTGGATGCAAGGTGATGATGTCATCTTCTTCTGGAGGCTTCCAGATGTACTGCTCCCCGTTTCCCATG
This sequence comes from Plectropomus leopardus, assembly GCF_008729295.1. Classification (NCBI taxonomy): domain Eukaryota; kingdom Metazoa; phylum Chordata; class Actinopteri; order Perciformes; family Serranidae; genus Plectropomus; species Plectropomus leopardus. Next base: position 22,220,396 of record NC_056470.1, read on the forward strand.
AACACCGCCTCCTAATAAATAACATCAATTGAAGAGCAAGTATTGCAATTATTATGTGGAAGTCACAAGTAAATCACACAATGAAGCAGGACTGGCAAGTTTGAAAACATGTTTTTACACGTATGAAAAGTCGTGTTGCATTGTGTCTGACTGTGTGTGTGTATTCTTTTTAATTGGTGCACAGTGACCCTGTCGCACAGCATGAGCAAATTGTGCAGAAAAAGAGCAAGAATTTGTTTTGTAGGTCAGAGGTCATGATTTCATGGAGGGATAACACACTTGCACTGTGGGATTAATGCGGACTGCTTTTATCAAATTTGGTCAGCACTGCTGTGATCAAAATTACTGACTAAACACAGTTATGGTCATAAAAGTGTCAGTTCTAAAGCTGTTTTAGGATAGATAGCTCTATTTCTACAATATCTCAACATGTTAAATGATCTGGCTTTTCACTCCGTTTTGCTCTCGGCAGGGAGCTTTCCTGTCAAGATCCAAATAAACGAATCAGCAAGTGGCACTGTGGTCAAAAAGAGAGTGGGCAGTGGAAATGATCCTCTCAGCTGGCACCACTTCCTAACTGGACTCAAATGCAACAGATATCTTATTACATTTACTTTGTTGCCACAGCCTTAATGCTACCGTTGCTATGAAAATGAATTCTGTATCTTTTTAAAAATAACTGCACTTAAAGACACAGTTTACCCCAAATCAAAAATACATATTTGTTCCTCTTACCTGTGGTGCTATTTATCAATCTAGATTGTTTTGGTCTGAATTGGAGATGTATGCCTTCTCTCCAATAATATAATGGAACTAGATGGCAATCAGCTTGTGGTGCTTGTGTGCCAAAAAATACATTTGAAAAAAATCACAGCAATGTCTCTTTCAAGATAATCCACCAACCATATCACTGATAGCAATGATCACTGATAAATAGCACTCCATGTAGGAGAAAAAGCATGCATTTTTTTAATTTAGGGTGAAATGACCCTTTAAAGAATTAAAAAATGTTAAAATTACTAGATGGCTTATACTATGGAAGTGTCATTGAATGCCTGCTCAGTTGCTGAATTTTCCAGAAGAATTAATCAGTCCCTCCTTGGTCTGTGACTAACTTTCCCACAAAGTTTTAAGCAAATCTATTCAGTGAAATATATTCTAATGACAGACATATCCACTAACAAATGCAGCAGAAACATAACCACCATTTAACTTTGCTGGTAAAGGTCATTTTAATAAATACTCCTCAAAATGTGCTTTTTATTAAGTTTTGTATTGTATTTGCATTTTCTTTCATCTTAGTTTTATCACTGCTGGTGATCCTATTTTAAAATAGACTTCATAATGAAACAATAACCAAACATGTACCACTGGTGATTCAAACCAATTAAAAAACAATTAGAAAGAATGTAGTGGTGCGTGCACATGCGACCCAGGATGATTAAACTTTTATAAGCTCCTCCTGTGCAGTGAGAGTGAGTAATAGAAGCGGGGGGGGCAGAGTAAATGGCTTCAATATGTGAACATTATTTATCCCCACACTGGCTGCTGGCTACCTGTTAGGCCATTTCTAGATAGACTTGCTGATAGATTCAATGGGAACACACATACACACACACACACACACACACACACACACACACACACACACACAGGCAGCTTGGCAGCCAGCCAAGCTCTTACATAATCCATCCTTCCACTCTTTACGCTGGCCACTCTAATACCGTGCTGCGCAGCACACTGAAAGAAGGCAAATGGCCTGAGGAAAACACACACAAACATTCACATACACTCACACCCACTCGCAAAAACACACACACACACACACACACACACACACACACACTATCGAGGATTTACAAAGAAAAGATTGAAAGTGCAGGTCAACAACTGGCATGACTTCCACAGCCAAGAGAAAATGTTTTAAACAACAACATAAACCTTTTAAAATCATTCAAGAAAAAAAACAAGGTCACCTGTTTTATGCTCCGTCAAACACACACACACACACACACACACACACACACACACACACACACACACACACACACACACACACTCATGTACATACATGGAAAATGGATATGTGTGCCAGCAAACCCACAGGAAAGGTTGATCACCATCCGATCATTGTCCCCGTATTTCCCTCTCAGAACTGCCCTAATCTGTGGCCATGACTGTTTATAATCACATCCCAGCTGGCACATACAACTCTTACTATGTGATATGAACATAAAAATCTAAGACATAATCTTAAAAAACGTGTGTTAATTCTGGATTTTTTTAATCAAATTAAAAATATTCTTATTAGTACACTGACTATTGATGATAAAATATAAATGTGCGATAAAATCCAACAAGAAGACATCGAGAGACAAGAAATATCAACCCGAGTCTGAATATAAAGAGCGTTTTGTTTGTGGACAGTGCCCTCTAGTGGTGCTCAGACAGACTCACAGTTTGGAAAAGTGGCTGGTTGGCTGGTACAGTACATAAAGCTTGATTCAGAACATATTGATCCAATGATTGCTGTACCTTTGGGAAGGAGTGCAGGTGGAACGGCTCCAGGGCTTTCCGCGGAAACTCCTGACTGCGATGGAGCGGAGGAGGAGCTGTAGAGGGTGAATCACTCACACTCGATTGGCTGTCTGACTGGCTGTCGGCCCCGTTATTTTCCTTCCTGTTTGTCTTGTCGACCTTGATGTTTTTAGTCACCAGTGAAAACATTGGAGAGACATTTTCAGTCAAAGAATACAGTAAAAAGTCCACATAATCAAGTTATTGTGGACTTCTCATGCATGTCAGAGAAGTGAATTTAACAGATTTGCAGGACATTATAAGTTGATATTTGCTGACTTTTTTCACCTCTATATTTCAACTAAAAGCAAATAGGATGTGCTGCAGGTTATAGTGCAATGTTGATGAATTTTAATAGTTTTCTTTGGTGACAGACAAGCTTGAATGTGAGCTTTTTTTAAGGTTTGGCAAACAGTGACCATCTCTATTAAGTGTTTAAAAAATTCACCTTCAACACGGTGTACAGCATCCCAACTTTATTACAAAGCTTCGTTGAATACTTGATTCTAATTGTGTAATTATGACAATTTGCAAACAGTTATTCCTGAATAGCAGACTGCTGCTATGAATGATGGGCTGTTACTATAGACACATCTCTGATCATAGATGCTTGGCAGCAGCAATAAAATCCTTTTTAAATCAATAAATTATTTTCTAAAGAAAATTAAACACCCCATGTTTTTAATTTTGCTTTAAATTTGGGTTAATTTTACTAATCTTCTTGTTAAAGTGTATGCTGTATTATAACCACATTGTTTTTGTTTATCTTCTCTCAGTTATTATTGCATTTTTTTTCTTCTTTTTTTGTTGTTATCATTTAATTTTCATCCGATCTTGTCTTATCAAGCACAGGCTATATTTTGTGTAGAATTGAAATCTTTTATTAAGCAGCCATGTCATAAGCAGCATAATGTACAATGAGCAGGTCATTATTAGAAAAAAAAAAAACAAGATTCAATACCTGCATCATTCAGGTTTAATTGTGCAATAATGACCTGCTCACTGTACATTATCCCCAACCTAACTATTCCTCTAAAGTCATGCTGTTGTGTGGCCTCTTGTTACCACCCTTTACCACTGAAAAACTCTGTTGCAATTCTCTGTTTTTATCCAAAACTGATGGTATTAGTCAGAGCCCACTGCCTTTCTTCAGACTGATTAACATCACACAAACACCTACTTTAGCAACTTTAGATATCATCACATAACATGAGAGATAAACACCAACCGTCACGCCGACACACCTGCTAAACAAATTCTATCGAATTTAGTCACACAGCTTTCAGAAATGACAAAAAACTAGGTGAACTATCAAAGTCACTATAGTTTTGTACATAGTTTTGTTTTTTTCAATTTAGTTAGTTTTGGTTAGTTCCCAGGGTTTGCTTATTACAGATTAGTTTTTATTTTTTGAAAATGTTCAGTTTAGTTTTCAGTAGTTTCAGTATTAGTTTTTTTAAAATTATAATATGTTGGCTTATTTGTCAGGGGCAAGATTCAAGAAGTTCACAATATGTATCACACAAAAACACATCACTTTGTGAAGGCCATTGACTCACAGTCATGTGGATATCCCAGTCTCAATAAACATATGCACCAATGCCTCCTTGTGATTGTTGTGTTGACAAACTTGACCAAATTGGCCAAGTCTAAAACTAAAGACATTTCTGTAAAGTTTAATTTTAGTTTAGTTATTTTTGTAAGTACACCATATTGTTTTAGTTAGTTTTCATTGTTTTTATTTATTGAGTCTAGTTTTCATGATTTTTTTTCAGTTAACTAAAATGTTTTTTTCCACATTTAGTTTTAGGTTTTAGTTTAGTTTCAGTTAAGTATAATAATCTTGGTTTTCTGGTATTCTTTTTTAGACCATGCCATGTGACAACACACCTGTAGAATACAGTGACATGTCTGTTTTTGTTAAAGCCCACGTTGGACTTCTTGTCAAACATGCTACAGTATCATTGCAGTGTACATGAAATAAAACTAGTCATTTCACAGAATAAATACGAGGAGCAATACCTCTTTCATCCTAATAACTGATAGAAATGTAAACACACTGTGATTGGTAGAAAGATGCATGCCCCCCCTTCAAATGCTCTCTGAAAAGACAACAGTTAAAAATGCAAAGAAAATTATTGCAGACCCCTCTCATATCCAGTTTTCAGAATACAAACTACTTCCAACTGGTAGATGTTGTAGGATCTCTTTTAAATACAGGAGGATATACATGAATAGGTATAAAAACTATTTTATCCCTTTAGCAGCAAATTTCCTAAACTCAGGAAATAAGGAGGGTGTAAAATTAGAGGCAGTCTTCATGTCTGTAATATACACTGTTTTGCACTATGTTTGTGTTTTTATGTCAGTCTTAACGTTAAAGAAACATTTCCCTAGAGACAAATACAGTAATCTTTAATTTGAAACACTGTTACCTTTCTGAACTTCCGTATGGAGGCATACTCCGCTGCAGTTGGATCTTGGATGGCCAGGGAGTTTACAGAAGACAGAGGGGACCTGTTGACCCCGCTCGCACCATTACCTCTCCCTGCCATCGGCCCGTTAATGGCGCCATTCCCTCTGCCGTTCCCTCGGCCGTTCCCTCTGCCACCCTGTGAGACAAAAAGACAAAGAAACATTATTGTCTTTGTATATCCAGACATGTCAGTTTCAAACAAATTACTGTCATGATGCAAAGGACCACAAACAAGGCACAGCTGGCTGATATACACAAGATGATGATTCATGCCATTTACAAGAAAACAAGAAATAACTGTTATAGCTGTCTCACTAAAATACTGCTGCTATCACTTTCATTTTCTGCAGGCAGCACAGGCTAACATGTGTGGAGAATTTTCTGTCTCATAAATGTGAATCACTGTGTGAGGCCAGTCCCATGAGGTGTCTCACATTAAAATCATAATTTAAGCTCACAGTTTCAGATGTGTGTATATCTACGTACATTCCCGTTTCCGTTCCCATTGCGAGCTCCGTTGGCCTGAGCTGGGGGGCTCTGTGCAGCTCTGACTGTAGCTGGGGTGTTGTTTGATGTGGGTGGCGGGGCAGAGGGTACTTTGGGGCCTGCGTCACCCTCTCGAACACCTACGCTTTCATACAAGCCGTCATCCAGGCAGTGGGTGGGAGTGGGGTTGTTCCGTATGCCCACCTCGGTGTAAGTGTGGTCTCTAGCCTCCCCTCCTCCTCCAGCTCCACCTCCTCCACCTCCCCCATCTCCTCCTGTCTCCCCTCCTCCCCCCTGGCCTGATCCCTGGGGACTGGTGGGGATCTGGGGAAGCTGGCGCCCATGGGAGGGCCTCAGGTCTGTCTGGGAGCGCCGGCTGTGGAGAAGCAGGAGGTCCATACTGGCTGGACGGCTCTTGCTAACAGCTGCACCGAGAAGAGGAGGAGGAAGAGGAAGGAGAGAAAGAAAGTGGTGGAGAGGGCAGGATTGAAATAGTGAAACAGCTCAGGGTTGTATATCATACACAAACTCATCACTTACAGTTTCCATTGCAGGGAAAGCGATTGATTTCATGCAGCCTGGTGTCAGATTTGCTCATGGAGTTCAGTTTTGGGTGTCGAAGGGTACCCTGCTGTCACACACACACACACACACAAACGTGTTACAACAAGGCATAAAACATGTGCATCTGTATATAGAAGAGGGAGAAAGGACATGTGGAGGAGAGCAGAGGGAGATGGAGACGAGAGAGAGAGGGAATAAAATGAAAGCATGTCTCACCATATTTACAGATGTCCCTTTCTCTCCGGCTGGGGGGTGCTTGCTCTTGCTTTTTCTGACACAACATCAAAGTGAGGAAGGTCATCAGGAGCCGGTGGACAGAGAGAGAACATATACACACTCAGAGCAGATAGATACTATCAGCATCCGACTCTGGTTAGGGCATGAAAGTCCTTGGTTAAGAGCAAGAGCCGAGTCGAACAATGAGTGCAGCATGACTCAGGATTTTGCCGAAGCGGAGAATGTCCTTCACTGAGAAACTTTTGTGCTTCTTCTTTTTTTTTAATCTTTTCATGATAAGACCAAACAAACTCACATTATTATTGTGTTGTTTCCTCCATGCTATTTCCCTTTGCCATTTTACTTGATTATCCTCTGGTATTAGTTGCAATAGTGATGCATTTTAAAAGAAAACATCTCAGTGTGGATTTAGTCGTGTGCAACAAATGTATCCAGAGTTGTGGAGCCCTGGAGGCGGCTGTAGCTATAGGAAACCGTTGATATGGTGAAAGAGTGACGAGATGAACTAAGATGACTAAAGCTCCTGGGTGCAGGTGTGAATTTGAGAATTGTTCTACCACCCCCATCCACTTTCTCTCACTTTGGAGGTTGAGAATCTGCATCACACATAATGTTAGATATTTACTTGTGCTAAAATAGCATTTCTGCTTTGCAAACGTGCAGGAATGTTGAAAATATATCTGAATCATTGATTATCATTCATTCTGATAACATGTTTGTGGCATTGTTTGTATTTACTGGTTGTGCCTATTTGCACCTTACCGCTATTTTGTTATATTTTGTCCTTTACTAATAGCTAGTTCTATATTTTCTATGCTACTGCAAGTTATTTTTTTCATTTTCCACCCTAAATTAGCTAATTTTATATAGTTTTTATATTTTGCACCTTATTGTTAGCTAATTTTTATATTTTGCACCTAACTGAGCAAGTTCTTGCATATTGCACCTTACCTTTATCTTGTTTATATTTACTGTCATATTTGATATATATTTTGTTTGTTATTGTTATATGTTGCTCTCTACTTTGCTATTTTTAGTCATTGTATATCAGCACTCTTTTAACTTTGTAATGAAACCACTGCACAGCAATTTCCCTCTGGAAATCTTATTATATCTTATCTTACCTCTCTTATATGATCTAATCTGAATGTATGAAAGAGTCAGGGTCAGTTGTGTGACAGATCTATGTCACTGGGGCTAGCTATTGTCTCCTCTAGTGAGCTGGAACTCAATCCCATTCGCACAAACATATGGCCATCATACCCAGAGGGGACCGTGATAAGGTGAGGACAGCTCCCCCTGGAGATGTTCATGATAACACGGCACAGGAGGGTGATTAAGGTAAAAATGACATGAAGGGATGAAAACGTGTACAGAATGGCAACAATTATTTTTGCGAGTTTAAACTACTATCTTACAACATCTCTACTGTAATACTCTGATGCTAAAAGCACCAATGCAGGAGGGGTCTTTCTTAAATCAATAGCAGGAAATTGACGGACTGTCTTTTCAGGGATCTATGGTTTGTGTACGTGACAAAGTGAGTTTGAACTGGTCTGCAACTCCAACATCCATCAGAGGGCATATATTCTTTAGCTCTTAGTGTGGTTTTATTTCCATGACATGAGCTGGTTTGACATTTCTCTACATCCTTATCTGTGTATCCCATGGCAACAAAGCCACAGTGCAGCCTCTGATTGGTCCCTGAGGGTTCTGCAAATAAATAAAAAAAGAACCATAGTCTGTTCTATTGCTCTTGCCTGGCTCAAAGTCTGATCCTCTTTAAACCGCGGGGTGTTCCATTGCTTTTGCCTGCTGAGGAGTCTGTTTAAGAGGGGTGACGTGAGGCTGCTCTGACTCTGGCCTGTCTCCTCAGTGTCCTGTAAACATCATTTCATCTGATCTGACACTCGCAGCCATTAACATTCATTACTGCCACTCCGCTCAGAGCGGGGGATAAAAGAGACGGGGAGGACGGATGGAGGGAAGAGAAAGAAGGGAGGAGAAGAGTTCAGAAGAAGTAGAGGCACATAAAAGAAGGAGTGGATGATGAGAGTGATCTGGGAGGGCAAGGAGAGCTGGCAGCTGAGATGATAAAACTCTGGCTGTTCTCTTTTTTTACTCCAGTCTGTCCTCTATTTTTTTCTCTCACATTTCAACTCATGTGACCGTCCTCTTACCTTTGGCAGCCAACGCAGACGAGGACAATAAGGATGGTGACCACAAAGGCAGACGCCGCCGCGATGGCTCCCAGGAGCAGCAAGTTTTGGTAGGTAGGGTTAGGGTTTGTCTCTTCACTTTCATCCATGACACCCACTCCCTCTCGCTTAACTCACTCTTTACCACACGAGCTCAAACTCTGCCACACAGACCGTCTGCTCAGGAAAACCTGCAAAAATAAAGGGCAGAGGAAGACAGACAAGAAAAAGATACAACATATGAGTGACATGAGAGATAAGAAATGAAGAAATGCTGCAGAGAGCGAGGTAAGAAATGGTGTGTGCGTGCTTGCTTTGCCTCTGGCTTTTTGTCACTGTCTCTTTTTGACATATCAGTTTCTATTTTTGACTCACTAGCAGAATAATGCACAGAAAATAGAACACCTTACAAGGCAGCCAGAATGAGCATGCCAAAAAAGGTTTCATCACACTCTTTCTTTTTGTTGTTAAAAAAAGATCAAATGATACCGTAACATTCATTTGACTAGCCAGAGAGACTCTTGTGTTAGTTTTACAGGAAAAACCAGCCGTTGCTCCCCAGAGTAGTGTCTCACTGTCGGCAGGGCCAGATCCACCGCTGCTACACTTCATTTCCTGGCAGAGTGCTGTCTTATTTTTTTCCTCCAATCAACAGTGGCTCACTACAAGATTTTCAATGTTTTGAACAGTGGTTTATCTTGTAGGGAGTGTTGTACTACAAACAAGCACTTTCACCCCAAATACTTATATGTCTCTGACACACAGGGGCAAACATTTGCATGCTGTTCCCACACTATGGGATTAGTTTAGATAGATTTGTGTGCTTGTGCTCAGAGAGCACTATATTTGTTAGAGGTAGTTTGGTAGTTTGGGGAAATAAGCTTAATTGCGTACTTTCTGAAAATGAGAACTCAGACACCAACTTCATGTGTGCACACAGCTGGAGTCAGGAGTCTGGCCTAGTATAAGGAAAGCCCGGGGAACTAGAGAGCCTGGCTCTGTCCAAAGCCAAAAAAACAAAACAAAATAGACTACTACTGATACATCTAAAGTGTCTTATTTACATGGTATATCTTTATTTTAGAGTGGATAATCGATTGGTTAATCTGATCAGAGCTGCTCAGAGCTGATCAGATCTGATAGATGGATGAGAGGAGCAGCAGCTGCAGAGGTGAGTAAATGCAAACTTTCAGACCCAGCACATTCAATGATTAGGTTTCACTTTTACTGCGTTGGGCATTCTGCTACTTCGGGCGTGCCCAGAATACGCTCTGCGCTCTGAAAGTGTGGTGAAATGAATAACCCAACAGTATATGTATTACAACAGTGCTCCTGAAGACGATCCAGCTTAGTTTGAGAGGTTTTAGAAACCCTCAGAGACATGTTTTCTGGCTTGAAATTAAATTTCCACCTTTCGTATTCTGGGGTTTTTAATTAGTTATCTGTGTGGTTTAAGGGGTTTTAAAAAGGATGACAATCCCTTAAGATGTACTAAATAGTATTACAGCTGCTTTAAAAGTTTGCTGAACTTTGTGTTTACAAACATAGTTTGTTGCCATTTCACATCTAGTTCAATTACACAATAATTTCCACAATTGAACAACGAGGAGTTAACAGAGAACGGGTCGGTCCATGTGAACCCAGGGCATCAACGGGAAAATACTATTAGTCTAAAAAATATTCAAATGTACAAAATAACGTGACAGGTAACTACATTTTAATCTACCAAGGAGGATTAGAGCCATATTGGAAAAAAAGAATTGAATAAGTATTAATTGAGAAAAAAGTAATAACATTGCAAGATTAAACTCATAAATTTACAAGAAAAAAAGTCACAATATTACGAGATTAAACTCATAAATTTACTAGGGAAAATTCATAATACTACGAGATTAAGCATGTCAATTAACAAGAAAAAAGTAATGGTATAATGAGATTAAACTTGTCATGTTTGAGGAAAAGAAAAGTCACAGATTAAAGCCAAACAGTTATGCACAGTCATCCTGATCTCCCTCCTCCTTAGGTGAAGTGGTAGCCGAGGGGTTTAGTCACAGGATGTTAAACTGGGATTTTGGGATTCAAGTCCCATGTTTTATTTTTTTAAGTTATATTTTTAAGTTGTTAGTCCAGGGCTTTATGTTATTGTACATAAAACGTTACAGTGTAACTAAAAGACCTGTTCTTAACTATGTATTTCTGCATTTCCAGGACAACCAACTGGTGGTCAGTAACAGTAGATCATAGAAAAACATTTATTTTATTTCCTCTCTGTCGATGCAAGAACTCACCAAACGTACCCTGCATACTGTGGTCAGAACACGCAGACTTTAACATCTGAAAGGGAGAAAAGGCTGCCTCAACATTAACTGTCTGTGAGGCAGCTACTGTTCAGTACAGGTGTGAGGACAGCAGTGTTACCTCAGGTGTCCTTCGGTTACGTTTATGCACCTTACAACATTGAGTCACATGCACACTGATTCCACTGGTACTCCATGTTTTGGTTGATTCCAATTGTGTTCTTAATTGACTTGCTTTTGTTGAATATATGACTTGTTTAATCGTAGTGGTATTGGCAGTACATACGTATAAATATTTTAGCAAGTGGTGGAAAAACTACTTAGATCTTTTACTTAATTAAAAGTGGCAATATCACTCTGTATAAATACTGTTGCAAGTAAAAGTCCTGCATTGAAAATGTAAAGTAAGTAAAAGTTTCAGCATTAAGTGTCCATTCACAAGCTGTATTCATCCTGACTACTAAAGTCTAAAAAAAATTGAAAAAGTACAGACCATGGCTGAACTCAAACCCCAAAACCAGCATGAAGGTCTCATACATTAACCATTCATCTATCTTATCTGATGGAGTAAAACTTTTCATGTTGCGTTTTATAGCGTTACCAACTTTCCAGTTTTTATCTATGACTTTGTCTCATAATGTTATGAGTTTTATCAGGTAATAATATGACTTTGGCTATGACTATGACATTCTGCAGCAAAGTTTAACCACTGGTACAGTCATACCAGTAGTAAAAGAAGCAAGATTGATAATCGCAATTAAAAAAAAAACAAAAAAAAAAACCTCTTTTTGAAGTTACAGTTAGACGTGAGGTCTCCTGTAGGCTGGATCTCGGGACTAAAAAGAAAGATTAGATCAATAAACATCTTTTTAAGTTTTGCAAGCTTATCCAAAAAGTGACAAGATGACCCTAAGGCTGCACTCTAACATCAGTGACACAACACTGTGATGTAGGACGTAGGACAGCAACCTCGGGTGAAATACCAAGTTTTTAGGGAGTCCCCTGGAGTAACACCTGGCATTGCGTAAACATGAAGTAATCTCAACATAAAACCTAATTTGTAGACTACAATCTGTTTTAATTTAAAAACAAATATCCACTAAGAAAACATCTATGTTATAAATAGGCTAAAATTTAACTTAAAAAGAGCTGGTGCAAACAGCTCCATGAGAATCGCGTCCAAAATGTCACTTGAACAGAGAACATGTTCAGGTTGTGGTAAAAGTATGTCCCCACTGTGGGACTAATAAAGGATTATCTTATCTTACAATTACTGATTTATTGGCACAAGACATTTGGAATTAGGAACAGTTGTCAATACCTGCACTCACAGCCCTACACATTGCCCAGCACACACATGCATACACTTACACACGCCGTACATTCCTTTATGAAAAGAGACAATGGCAGCAATGTGGTTTACGTATTAGATTAGACAGAAAGCAGAACGTCAGGGACCCAAATGACAAAGCAAGCAGTGAGCAGAAGGAGGTCATGGCAAGCTACTGTATATATATTATGTGTGTGTGTGTGTGCGTGTGTGCGTGTGTGTGTGTGAGAGAGAGAGAGAGAGAGAGAGAGAGAGATTTTGGAATATACCACCACAGGATCTGGCTCTGGCTTTCTGTTTCTTGGAGATAAAACTGCATCTTTTTTTCCCTCCATGTCCTCTTTTCTTGGTCCCTCTCCCTCTCTCTTCCTCCAGATCTCCTCTCCTACTCTCTCTCTTTCTCTGTCTGTCTGCCTGACCCTGCAGATATGTGAGGCGATGCACAGCGAATGAATTAGCAGAGCAGAGGCCTCAGACAGCCCTTTATGGAATAGACAGACAGGCAGGCAGGCAGACGGAGAGCAACACCGTGGAGAGAGGACAAAACGAGAAGGAGACAGGGTGAATGAAAGGGAAGGGTGAGAGAGAGAGAGGGTGATGAGACACAGGAGCAAATGAGTGGGATGAAAGGACAGACAGGTGGGAGAAGATGCAAGAAACCGGGGGAAGACGGAGAAAAAGGGGAGCACGCTAGAATCATGAAGGAGGAACGAGGAGGGGAGGGTGTGATAAACAGTGGGGGAGGGAAGAGAGAAAAGCGAGTGATGAGACGAAAGAAGATGAAGACAGTGAGAGAAATAGCGGGGAAGCCTGGGAGAATGTGTGATGAGCACAGGGAGGGCGTGGGGGGGGCTGAGAGAGAGAGGGAGAGGGAGAAAAAAAAAAGGAGGCGGCGATGAGAAGGAGGTCATCAGCGGTCTGTTTCTGCCTGCATTTTGTCAGCCCCCTTCTGAAATATTCAGAGGAGAAACACATACAAGAGCTGCATTTCTGAACCACCAACGAACACAATGAAGGATGGGAGCACATGTCTAGAGGCATACTTAACAGTATGTGAAGCTCACAAGTGGTGAACAAGACTCTGGAGGAGGAGAGGCAGTTCGTGCACGATGCACAACGCCCCTGCAGCACGCTCGACAGTGACACACAGTTAGGGTGCAAGAGTGTTTATTCCAGCATCTGTCTTCGTTTCAGAAACATCACGAGTAAAATGACAATGACAATAACAGCATATTGAGAGTAATGACGGTGACGGTGATAGCCCCGTCGATGCCTGCTGCTGCTGGTTGTGATTATAATAAAGATGTCTGTGATGATGATGTAGGGTGCAGCTACTAATACAGACGGTAACGATGGGCGATAATGAGGTCAAACTGGGAGCTGCGAAGACGCGTCAAGGGGCGGATGCAAGCAGCAGATCTGGCAGAGCAGCAGGCAGGATGCAGCGGTGCAGCGCAACCACAGGGTGGAAGGTTTCCTCTGTGTCTCTGAGATCACACACGGCACAGAACAAAAACACACGCACGCCAGCATGAAAACGCCACACTGTTGCAAATCTAGCTGCGATCTTTGGATTGCACAATGAAAAGTGAAGGCAAAAGACGGTTTAACCCTCAGATGTATAACTGAGATTCCAACAGACTCTGCAGCCTCTTTATTATGCAATATCTGCTCAACAAAAGCTAATTGTAGTTTCTACTCCCAGTTATGCTTAAAATAGACTGTTGAAAAGAAAATCAGCTCAATTTTCATGTGCCCTAAAAACAGTTTTGGAGACAATTAGAGGTTTATATCCTTAATTTTAAGCTCTCGGCTTAGACAGACCCCATTTCATTTTAGTGTTTTGTGCCTACACTGGTAGAAAGGATTTACGCATGTTTACATCTATGCAGTGTTTCACTTTTTATTCTGATCTATTGGTCAATTAGTCTTTCAGCAGAGCATACATGTTTGCTGGTTTTCTTTGAGGTCTGTCAGACCTCATCACATGTCAATTAAATCCCCGCAAAAATGTTTTTTTTTTTTAACCAAATTTTACAGACCCTGATATTATAATATTATAATATAAAGAATACATATTGCAGTGTTTTTAATGTGTCATCTGTTAAACTCTTTGCAATAGAAATGGTCTGTCAGTGCCTACATTTGTATTTTTGCTTATTGTGATGTCATCTCTTGAAGTATATTCAAATGCCTCATCACCCTGAAATTTGCACAGCCTAAGTTAAAACATTATGTAAGTCAATAAATCACAATGACTGACGAAAGTATTGGAATCATTTCATTAAAAAATGATTTAAAAAATGACTTTTCTCATGACTTTTACAAGGTAAAAACATAAAACATATTGATCCAAATGACTTTTAAATGTAGAAACATAAACTAATATTTTTTAACACTCTATAAGTTATCTTAACTATGTAAATTATTTAGTTTTTGAGATATGCTCACTTTTACAAGCAGAGTGCAAAGGCGTTGTGATGGATTCATCATTCATGCCTCTGGCTTCACCGCACGTTTTTTCACCTCAGGGAACGTAGAGCAATGACGTCATCACAAGGGCATGGTGTGATGACACGGAGGACAGAAAACCTTAGCCTTCTGCTGCAAAAAGATTGAATTTTCTTGCTGTTACGGTTTTTACTTTAGATCTGTTTAATTAGGTACTCAAATTTGTAATAAATTACCAAGAGATGTGTGAATGGTGCTTTTGACTGAAAATATCCTAAAAGTGGGACATTTTTTAGGTTTAAAAATAACCTGATTTTAGTTACATCTCAGGGAAGACACTTACATTTTAAATTAAATCATGAGTTGTTATAAATTGTTAATGCTTGATGTAATCATGCGATGTCTGTTCAGCTTTCTGTGTAAGGCAGTTTTTACTGAAAGAGCAGAATGCAACTGAACAGACCTGACTTCAGTAACAACAGAGCTGAATGCTAGAGGAAGCATAAACTGGGCAGCATTTGGGAGGCTGAGTGTATATAAAGCATATTAAGGTTAACCTCAGCATTTCTTTGTTGATTCCCTACAGTCATCTAAAATTAAAGAAATCCGTGCAGCTGTAGAAAGAGAATTTTTCAGAATATCAAGTTCCCAGTTGTTACTTCACTGAAGCATATGGAAATAAAAAACATATTAGTATTGATCGATGCCCTCTTTCAGATTGACTGAAAGAGGGAGACATTTCAATAAGCTTAAATTCCTCTGTGTAAAGATGAGTTATGAGATTCGCTTGAAATAACATGTAACAGCAAAGTGTAATAAAATATGTCGACTCACGGACCCACATCAGACAGTATACATACGCTGTATTACTGACATTGTTCACCCTTAATTGTTTGCTCCCTTACTTAACTTTTTTTTACCCCATTACAGTTGTTTCCAATATTACGACCACCAATGCAGAGCTTGCATGATGCATATTAGGGCTGTAATTAAGTATTTTCATTGTTGGTCAATCTGTTGATTATTTTCTCCATTAAATGATTAGCTGTTTGGTCTATAAAATGACAGGAAATGTTGAAAAATTGTTGATCAGTGTTTTGCAAAACCCCAAGGTGACAAAATGTCTTGTTTTGTCCACAACCAAAATATTTTTACTTTACTGTCATAGAGGAGTAAAGAAAACAGAAAACTTGTACTTTAAAAAAAAAAAAAATTGATAATGACTCAAAATAATTGATTAATTATTAAATTGGTTGGTCATTAATTTAATGGTTGACAACTAATCAATTGATAATTGCAGCTCTAATGCATACTTTTTTATTCAGTATGACCTAAACTTTCTGAGGATAATATTTTCCAGGGTTTCCCACATATAGTATTCATTCATTTGTGGTAACTTGTCACAATTATCTGTCTCCACATGTTGATTTTCTATTTTTGGAGCTGGATTGTCATTAGGAGCACTGTTGGAGTACACACACCGTTGGATTATTCATTTCACCACACTCAGAGCGCAGAGCGCACTCTGGGCACAGACGAAGTAGCAGAACGTCCGACACAGTAAAAGTGTAACCTAATCATTGAATGTGCTGGGTCTGAAAGTTTGCATTTATTCGCCCCTGCAGCTGCTGTTCCTCTCATCCATCTATCAGATCTGATGACGAGCTTTGGTCAGATTAACCGATCAATTATCCACTCTAAAATAAAGATAAATCATATAAATAAGACACTTTAGAGGTATCAGTAGTAGTCTATTTTGTTAAATACAAATATTCACTCTGCAACTCAAACTACACAAAGTACTGCTGAGGAAAAAGATCTCACGAAGAGTTCTACCTGTATTGTTTTTACAGACCCACAACAATGTCAAGATTTAGAGAGGGGGCACAGAATTATACAGATTCTAATTCTGTGGGAAACACAGATTATCCCCATTCACTGTCAAGCATTGGCTCATAAGTCAAAAGATGCTCCTGCAACTGAGAACCTTAATTGGCCTGATAATCATCATGTTTTTAAGTTTTCTTTATTATCAGAAAAATCCAGTTACGGCTATCTGTAAATCCATTGGCACACTGCAAACAATATCAGCCAAACGCTTTAATTCCATGGCAAAATTATACTGTCTCTTAAAATCTCCCAAAGCCCCCAAATGATGGAAACTGTAGTTCCAAAGCTTAGGCTACAATTACACCCCAAATCAAGGTAAGACAATAATAATAGAAGCAATAAAACCTATTAATTTTTCACATTACTTACATAACCCACAGGCCTTGGTCAAAACAATTTTAAATGGAACTACTAACTAACTTTCAACTTGAGAAAAAGTTGACAGTGAGGTATTGGTTTGTGAAAGACACTCTGTTGTTTGTCTCAGCCTTGAGCAGCCACAAATGAACTTCTATTCATTTTTATTAGGTAGCGGCAGCATTTTTAGAGATGAATATCTCAAAACCTCAGTACATAAAAGTAAAACTACCTGCATCATGGTTACATAGCAGGTCAAAAATGTTTTTTGGGGATTTGAATGAATGTGTGACACCTTTTCAATTTGTGTTGTAACTACATAGAAAGGTCAATGTATTAGAGATCCACCAAAATGTAAATCTGTTTATTTGAACTATATTCATGGTATTTCATTCATGGTTCAAGGGTTTTCTTGAACTTCTAGAGAAGTAAGCTTTGTATTTTCTCAGCTCTAATGTGGTCGTATACATGAAAAACAGTGTTTTCAGGTGTCACTGCAGTAGAGTCTGACATTTACCCAAAACATATGAATGAAACTAAAACTGTTACAGAAGTAGTGTGTACAATTTAGGGAGATTTAGTGGTGACTAGCAGTAAGGACTGCAGATTGAAATCAGCTCAAACTTCTGCCAATTAGAATTCCTTCAGTTTTCACCACTCAAGAGGTTTTAACCGGGAGCCGAATTATCCGTAGATGTCTCCATTAAAACCAGTGAAAACATGGAACAAATCATTATTTCTTCTATGCTGTTCAGCACATTGCAGACAGGCCGTTTGCCCATGAGCCTGCTAATGTGTGCTCACCTTATTTCAAATTGAGACGTACAGGACGTTTTCATCATTAACAAAATTTTCCAGAGGTCTTTTCCTCTCCAAAACAAACAAACTACGTAATTTACACCGGTAAAAAAGCTGAATAAAGCAATTTCAGTGTCCAGGCCATTAGTCTAGCACCTGCTCACCTGTTTTCTCTGATAACTTAAGATCCAGACATGCAGGAGGTTTCTACTGGGACCACACTATCCGCAGAGGTCTTTTCCCTTTTCCTCATCTACATTTGTAAAAACTTGCATTTTTTTTAATGCTGTCTGCAGCAGGTGCCTCTGACTACATTGGCCAACTAGAAAAATATATACTAGCAAAAATGTGAATGGCCCTATCTAGAGCCAGTGTTTGGTTTGTCTGTTCTCGGCCGTAGAAACATGGCAGTGCAACATGGCTGACTCTGTGAATAAGGACTCGCTCCCTAGGTTGATATAAATGGCTTATTCTAAGGTAACAATAACACGACAATTCTTTGTTTCAGGTGATTATACACAATAAAAAACATACTTATTATATTATACTCCATTTCTGCCAATATATATCACCCTAAGTACCACATACTGGAGCTTTAAATGACCCTTATGACCTTGTGCTCAAACCTAAAAAAAGTAAACTTCTTAAAATCTTGGGTGGTCACTGTCTCTTGCATCTCCCACCCAAAGTTGCCTGCACTCATCACATAAGATTTCCTCCAAAAAGCCCTCTTTTTCTCTGTCCACACTGGATTAACAAAGCCAGCATCCATGCAATTTTCCTAATTGTAGCTAGAGATTCACAAGGCCGATATGTTCCCGTCATGTTCCTGAGCGCAGCTTTCAGTCTCTGTCATCACATTAGGACAAATCCAACTAAGTGATTATTATCAAGGGCAACAATAGAGTAAACGTCCGATATACGAAGATTGCTGCATATGAATGTGTGTGTGTGTGTGTGTGTGTGTGTGTGTGTGTGTGTGTGTACGCGCCTGTTTGAGAGAGAGTAAAACACTACTCTTGCTCTTTGAGATTAACTAAGCACATGCCACTTCATCAGACAAGTCACAGGCTAACAGTCCTTATCAGGCAGTATGAAATATTCTCAGTTGCATCACCTCTGCAGCACCAATAGGATGTCAACCTGTAAAGCAGTTCACCCTCTAAATGCCCCGCCTCTAAATCAATCTATCACGCTATCTGAAGATCAGGCATCCATGCACGCATAATCTGTGATGGACAGAAATAAATGGTGGTGATAGAAAGAAAGAAGGGGTGTGCAGAGGACAACATGTCTTCCAAACATTGCCAGGCAAGTTCATCAGAGGCACGGACTACAGCACATTACATCTGAGAGGAGAGACGAGAAATCACATCATGTCCATGGCAATCTCTGGCCCCGCGGGACACCGCTGCACTGTGCATAACAACATGGAGTGATGGGGAGACGGAGAAGAAAGAAGGCAGAGAGATGGAGGCAGAGAGACAGTGGGAGGAGGAGGGGGGCAGCTTAACCCTCTGACATTTTTGCCATCAGCTGCAATGCCTATCTCTAAGCCTCACGCACACACACCCACTGAGAACTAAAACCTTGTACCGGCACTTGGAAAATTCAGTCTGCAACTTAGTGCCAAAGTGACCTGTTAAAAGTGGTCACATAACACAGTGAACGTTCTGATCTCATAAGCAAGAACAAATATGATTTGGAGTTTAAGCTTTTGGCAACACTCTTCTCTTAATAAGTGAGAGTATTAAGTGACGAGTGTAGAGTTATCTCTGAACAAGTTGTAAAAAACAAGTTAAAGGGGAACGGCACCTGAATTAAGAATTTCAATATGTTAGTGGATCAACATTTCATAACATGAGCTTCTTCCTTTTAAAGCCAGAAACCAAAGACGTAATGCTACGTCGATAATCACATACTATGCACTACATATCCACTCTGTGTACTGGCGTTCAACATACTTTTGTGTACATAAACAGTAGTATATATCTTACGCACTGAGCTGTAATTTCCACGCCAACGCTGTTAGCTAGAGCTGCCCCTTGAAAGTTGGAGATTCAAATTATGAGTAGACTGGGATTGCTTCAAGTTGAGCAGACCTTTTTTGCCAGTCAAGTCTGCTGTACAGTGTTCTCCTGGGGACGTTTTGGTCCCCAGATTTTGCTGCAGAGTGAGTGCTCTTGACCTTCACTACTCTTTGGAACTGCAAACTTGCAGGCAGTGCATGGACAGTGGGACAAAGGAGGAGAGAGGAGAGATCATAGACCATATATAAAGATGGACAACATGAAAGTTCCCCAGAAGTCTAACTTTTCTATCTCTATCGCCCCCTGGTGTCTGTCTGCAGTATAGGTCATAAAGCCCTCCCCTCCATGTTAGTGAATGGGACACAGGCCAAAATAAAACTAAAAGTAAAAGCTACGCACCAAATAAATTCCCAAAGATGCTTTCTGACAATGAAGATAGTTCTCATCACCCTGATGGTTGTTCAAGGGATCGGTTTTATGATAACTTTGGATTTAATGAGTTATTCAGTGCCACAAAAAGGGGATATTCCACCATGATTGACAGCTGTGACAGCCAATTCATGTGCTCACATTCAGGGAGATTGCTTGCGATTGTTCAGATGAGTGTTATGGTGGGAACTCACCGCAGATATTACTACTACGCAGACTCTGGCTCCGAATGACTCCACCAGCATAAAATGGTGGTGGTATCTATATTTTAGCCTCACTTAAGCATAGCAAGGGTAAGCTGGGCTGCATTGTCCATCTTTATATACAGTCTATGGGAGAGATCCTCTCCTTAAAAGTGGCAAATTTGCAGCTCACAGCAACTTAATACAATACAGTCTTTTGTTAGATATATAGTGTCGGCAAAAAATGTTGCACACTGACGACCCCTCGTTAGCGCCATTAGCTTATTTACTATATTATGTGAATGCCGCTGAGCCCCGTTTCACCTTCAAAACTTTCTAAGAAAAACAAAGAGAAAAAAAAAACCATTGAATAATGATTTTGAACTGCCAGATCCGATTCAACTGGCATAATTCTGAATCACATAAAGCCCTATTAGTAACCCTCACACACCTAATGATGAGTTCACACTACAAGCAACACAGCTACAGCGTGACCAGCTACATTATTGCCAAGTTGACATTGAAGTGTTGCTTAAACGCTCTTTAACATAGCTAACATCTACTTCATCTACATCATGTGCCTGCTACTTTCCACAAAACACCTTGACATCAACTAAAAAAAATTATTTGGTCAAAAATATCTATGCTCATGGTCAATGTTGTAACTCTACTTTAACATCATATTTTGACGCCCCTTTGCATCTCTGTGTGCACTGCAATGCACATAAAGCTAGCATAGGGTTAGCTAAATAACACAGTATCACAGTTAGAAACAAAAACATATGACTGGGTGACACTTAACTGTGTCATTGAAGTACTGAAAAAAGTTTTGGCCAGCTCAACTTTTGTTGCTAGCATCTTAAATCTATTTACAGCAACAAGTGTCACGTAGTGTGAACAGAGCTTTAGCCTCAAACTTGTGGTGTCACAGGGCATAAAGGCCCACAGATATAAAGGAGCTGCTCCACAGACGATGAATGGGAGCCTAATTGTTTTGACCAATTGAATGGAAGTTTTCTTTTTTAAACCCAAATGATCTTTATTCTCTTGTAATGTTCTCAGTTCTGAAATAGAAAATATACTCAAAACATTTCCCTGGGCGCTCTCAGAGTCATCTTTCTAGAACATCTTTTCCAAGTCTTTGCCTGTGGAGCAGCTCTAGACTTTATACCTGATGACATCACACATTTGAGTTTTAGCCCTGGATTTTGGAGAGAGTTGTTTACTGACACTATGAATGTGAGCTGTGTTTTATTTTGAGTTGACCTCACATTCGAAGTCCTGTTGCTGTAAATACGTAAATGTAACAAATGTGTATTAATCCTCCGTTGAAAATAGTTCAGAACAATGGTTTTATTTACTCAGATTAAAGACATTTGCTAAAAACTACAGAACCCAGCAGTTTTAGGGAAAAAAAACAACAAATTTATGACCCTTATTTTTTTCAGTACCAATGACGTATCTTTTTCCTTTAGTTTTTCTTTTTTACATTTGATTAAGAGCATTTCAACATCCTCCATTGTACTATATCCTCAAAACATATTATGTAATTTGCATATGAATAAATTATAGGTTGTATATTATATATGGCTGCACTTGGACCTGCAATGCTATTGTCATGCTATTTTTGTTCACGCAAAGATTCTTGTTCATCTGCCACATTTATATCCTTCATGACGATGGGGAGGGGGAAAAAAAGATTTATAATCTCAAAATGTTAAATACATAAACATTTGTGAAAATCCACTTGCTTCTATTCTCAGCAGAGGACAGTTGGCAGCTCCATTTCGGTTGCTGTCGGGTATAAAGAAGTGTTTGTTTTATCTGTTCCACACCCGATCGTGTGCCTATGATGTCCTCAAATGGCAAACCCTTGTGTTGTTTTATTTTTAGAGTTACACAGGATTTTGACATTTCACTCGTTTGCCTCATCCTGAGTCGCATGGCGAAATCTTTCCACCATAAAACAACAAAGAAAATCCCAAAGGTTGCTCGACAGATTTCTTTGTTTCTCTGCGTTTCGGGGTGTGTTTGTGTGTGTGTGTGTGTGTGTGTGTGTGTGTGTGTGTGTGTGTGTGTGTGCTTTAACTGCTGAGTGCAGGATGTGCAAAGCAAATAACATCTACCACAAATGGGGGCCAAATGATAAAGTGTGATAAATAAAACTCTGTTAGTGTACATACCCTGAAACCCAACACTGAATTGGAGCATTTACTCTGTGTATGTAGATTTAAAACCTAAGGGAAGTGTGTGTGTGTGTGTGTGTGTGTGTGTGTGAGAGAGAGAGCGTGTCTAAGTGTAAAGAGGCTGCACGGGTCAAGCTAATAAAAATAGGAGGAAGAGGCTGGATACAGTTTGTTCTATCTGTGCTTTCTGAGTGCACAGAGGACAGTTCCAGTGAGAGACTTCATAAGCTGCAAATACAGTATAGTGCTGATCCTACAGACTGAGGCGAGGCAAGACCCCATTTTCCTCTCACTTGACTCGACTTAATTAACCAGAATGAGTCAGAAGCAACATTCAGGATTTAAGATTTATCCTTGTGGGATTGGGGATCTCTCTCTCCCTCGTTCCCTCTCTCTCTCTCTCTATCTCTCTGTTTATGGTTGACTTCAGTGCTAACTTCCTGCTCATTACTTTAATGATGGTGCTACTGTGAGCTTATGCTCACAAGTGCAGTCTGCTTTTTAACACTGCAGTCTGGGAATAGCAAGAAATACACACACACACACACACAAACTCATGCATACAGCGACAGAGAATCAAATAAAATCAAAATCCCACACATGCATTATGTATGTGTGTCGTGGCAAAAACAGCCAGAAGCCTTGTCGAAAAACTTCCAAAAATCCAAGAATCTTTCACAGCATGTATCAGTATGCAAGTTGCATGATACCCGTGGTGCTCGGTGGCCATGCATGCACACATTTACTGACAATAAAAGAATTAATGACAGAGGGAAAAGTAAATGGGAAACTGAGTAAAGAGCGATGAACATCTTTTTTTTTCTCCTCTGAAGTATCAGCCTAACTCCCTACATAACTGTAATACAGAGAAAGAGTCTGACAGACAGATATATCCAACCCCAGCTCTCTGCTTTTGCTTTAGATGCATTATTCATCTGTGTGCCAATTTGGAGGAACCCTCCCAATCCCCCAGCTAGCACCAAAAAGAGGAGAAGCGGGAGAGAGAGAGACAGAGAGAGAGAGAGAGAGACAGGCAGACTAGAGAGAAAGAAGTCACAGCAAGAATGTCAGAAAAAGAGAAAGATGGAAAAAGAGAGAGAGGAGAGGAAAACACCAGAACAAAAGGATGAGTGAGACAGATGCAGGAAAAGCGGGAGCAGGAATGGCTCAATCTCTCAACTGCAATGTAGTGAAACATCCAAACAGGATTTCAAATGATCCAGGGAGACTTCTCCCTATATGTTTTGATATTCCCGGCTCTGCCTGACTTGTCTGCACAGAGCAGATTAATGACGATTTCAGCGCTAAAGACTCTTAACCCTGCAGAAAACACAGAGGAAGCAAAGACCATGGGCCTGCAGCTCGCTTCATTCAGCCCGAGCTGTTGCTACATCACATGCTGCAGCATAAATGTCAATGCAAGCACGCTGTCAAACATATTCATACACTTTCGTAACTGCACAACAGCACTGGCAACTTCCTTTTTTTATTCATAGCACCCTCTGTCATCATCTTTTACTACCTTTAGTCTTTTGATAATGTCATGATCATACAAGCATCCCTCCCAGTCAACTACATCCATGCTGACAGCTGCTGAAGCTGTCCATCCTGGGACAGTCTGCCCCAGATTTAACCCCACACATGCGGCCTCCATCTCATTCTCGCCCTCTTTCCAGGTTTGTTACCTATTATGGCAGCAGGCTGTCACACGTATACACCAGATCTCTTTAACATCCCCCTAGCAGAAAATAAAGTGGTCACTCATAGCAGTGCCTCTTTACCGTGAAGGATGTGTGTGTGTGTGTGTGTGTGTGTATGAGGGGGAAGGGGTGTGGGGAGGGTAAGTGTGTGGGCTGGATCAGTGGGATTGCTGCTTAATCTGCCGCCATCTCCCCATAACAGAGCTCTGAGCTTTTAGACCTAACAGCTGGTTGCGTCTACCCCCAAGCCCACGTTACTGCGCTACACAGACAACTAACAGGCTACCTTTGACTGTGAACACTAACCTGACTATTTAACCTTTGCACTGATACTGTACGATATCTGTATCATATCTGACACGTGGGTTCATTATTTCCCGCAGCCTCGCTGCTGTGTGATCACTTCTACTGTAGCGTTATGAAATAGCATTAATGAATGGTGCCGCTGTGAAGGGCGTTGGCTCTCGCTTCTCTGCTGAAGGATCTGTCAAACCGCGGAGCTGTTCTGAGGATTCGCCTGTCAGATTTGGCCTTATTTGTCAGTTTGCTGTGATTCTGCTCCCTCAGCTTTGTCATGTCACCATTCGGATTGCTTCAGAGGGCTCCTGGGAGTCTCTCACTTGGAGAGTAGATGCTGGGCCTCGTAGCTGATTTACATCAGGTCAGTCTTTACACAGACAGACAGAATGCCTAAGCTCCACCAGTAACACTAGTTATGAGGATTTCAGCAGCTGTGATAATCTCTCGAGGTGCTGTCATCACAATCAAACGGGCCTGTAAAAATAGGTCTCGCGCTCATATTGCCTCAACACTTTATTTTAGGATCTAGTTACAGTAGAACAAACTACACATTTGTGGAAAAAATGCCAATTTGAATGAAAGAATTGTTTTCTTTTACATCTTAATATTATGTACAACTACATAAACAAAATGACTGCACTGACTTCACACAACACCTGCAAAATCTAACTGCATTTAGGGCTTGCTGATTTGGAGAAAATCCAATATCATGTCAATTTTGACCAAATACCTGAATATTGATATTGCACATTGATATTGCACAGTGAAGTAAAGTAGCTATGACAGGCCCCAGGGGCTCTGGTGCATGTTCTGTTCTCTGCCCAACACATTGTTGGTAGGCACGCTCTCTCTATGGACATTCCTTGCCAAGTTGGTCATTGTCTTTTTTAAATTATTATTTTCAAGAAATCAAAACAATTTGCTCCGGTTTTGAAGGGTTAACAAGCTTTTAAAAGGTGCCTGAACACAGCACAAGAAAACTGATGTCAATTCAAGTTTTAATTAAAATCACAAAAATACAACAAAAGATGATATGTAGTCTCATATCACAATGATGATAAATCAATACATGGAACAGCCCTAACTGTATGTAAATGGGGATGGGCAAATTATTAAAAACACATTTCTGTAATGCATTACAACACCCCCAATAACTATGGTCTAAAAAATATTACACCATTGAATCAACAGATCCAAAGTACATTATAAACTTCATAAAGGTGGGATTTATTGCCGGCCTGTTGTGCTGGATTGCATTAGATTGTACAGCTGTACCTCATAAACCAACAAAAAAAATGATGGTCTGGCTTTGGCAGAATTATTTGTGTGTGATCAAAGACCACTGTACTGTATTTCTCTTGCTTATGATGGTCTCAAAAGTATCCCAGAGTCACATGAGCTCCCACAAATCATTTATGTCAGCCCACGGATATAACAATCTCAACTCCACCCACTGAAAAAAAGATGAGCAAGAAGGGCTCAGTTTATTTTTAATTCACAAATATTTAGATTTTTTAGTTACCAAGGTTATTTTTGCATCATGTCTTTGTGTCTAAGTGTTCAGTTTAAGGCTTAGAGCCACAAACACAGCACAAAATCTGATGACTTAAGGACTAAACCCTGTCTTAAAACAGACACACACAAGTAAGACGAGCATGAGTGCAAACAGAAACACACACACATACACGTGTAGACCCACATGGCAGCGCCAATTTCCAGGTCTCCGGTGGCAAGTGATGTTTTCACACTTGTGTGGGGAGATTGCTATTTCTGCGCAGAGCCAGATAACTCAATTATTCATCGCGGATGCTGGTGCACTCACTTTACCTCTATAAGGAAAGGGGGGGTGCGGGTGTGTCTTGCTCAGAGTGTGTGTTCCACGCATGCATGTTTATGTGAGTGCGTGTGCAGGAGGACCTCCAACAGAAGATGAACCGCTGACATGCCACGCCACACAGTAGGAGAGGAGAGAGGAAAAAGGAGAAAAGGAAAAAAGAAGCTGTCATAAACATGGCAATCAAAGAGATATGAAGCGGGAGGTGAGGATCAAAGAGCAGAAGGAAAAGAGGGATGGAATTAGTTCCCTTATCTTCTCCCTAAGCCAACTGTGCACCTTCCAATCCTCTCTAGCTCAATAAATGGTTACAAAGAAAAAGACTTTTTGAATTACCAGCAAAACTGAAACTCAGCTACCGTGGCGTTCAACCTTTTCTGCACAAGAGGGCTTTTTAAGCATCTTGTGCAGCCTTGCTCCTGTGGTCTGAAACTAAAGCATTTTGAGTCTGTTATTGTACTCGCAGTTATTCTCACACATATATCACACATTAGGCCTTATGCAGCAACATTTTCTTAAATTTCTCTTAAAGTTTCTCTTAATTTTCTGGTAAGGGAAAATATAAGAGAAGTCAACCCCAGATGCACAAAAAGTTCTTAACCATCCAAATATGCTCCTACCCAGGTATGCTCAATGCTGAATCCTAGTTAATCATAAGCCATTCAGCATTGAGTCACCTGTATAAGGGCAGGTGTGGTGCTGTGTGCAAAGACTCTGGCACATGGCTAAGACTGGAGCGATGCCTGCAAAAAGGTTGTAAGAAGGAGAGTTTCTGCAGTAGTGATACTGATGTAGGTATACTGTTAAACAAAGTAAATGTGATTTCAAGGAAATGCATGGAAGTATTTAAAGTAAAAGGTTTAAATAAATGTAATAAATCAAAATAATTAAAATTATTAAAAAGAAAAAGTCCTCATACATAATGTATATTTTAGAGGGTGGAGCCATGACATTTATGTTCTGGACCACTCACAAAATTTTCTCTTACCTAAGACATGAGTAAACATGAGAAAACCTTGGTGAATTTAAGCAAAAATAAGAGAAAATGTGTTTGTTTATCATTTCTTGCATGAGGCCCATTGTTGTCGTTTTTTCTGCCGCTGTTTCAACAATAAAAAGAAAGACAAGGCGCACAGGAGAGAAGAGAGAATAGGCATGATATGTGAAGGAAGTAGTGACACAGAGGGTGCATTGTACGATACGTGTCAGGTTTATGGGTAAATGCCCACTTAGCCACAGACCTTTACACAGCAGAGTGTAAAGGCTGTGGCTCGGTGTGTGCTGCCGTGACTCCACAAACAGCTGCTAAGTGCTGCTGTCCCTCGAGCACATTCATCACCCCTGACACCATATGGAGTCCTGGGGAAGTCCTGAACAAACATACTGCACACATATAGCCTATAGACATGGATGCACACATTGTACATGTAAACAAAGAATTACATGCACTAAGACAAATCTTCACAATCCTAGTTACATGCACATACATCAAAACTATATATGAGATTTTTTTTCTAAATCCGCACATTTTGTACATTTGTTGCATCTCCTGGCATCCATCCTTGACTAAAAAACAAATCAAAATGTGCACATATAGGACAGACTCATAACTCTTTGTCAGTGGCAGCCTATCTCTGCTTGTGCTGCTGCCCTTATTTCCCTGAGGACGACTCCGGAGAGCCAATTGGAGCAGTTACACATGTCGACACTTTCATGCAACCATTTACCACAGCACACCCGCCCAGTGGCTCTTTTCATCAGCTTTACAGTCTGTAACTCTCACACAGACACATACTGTGGACTGTAAATTCACAGCAACACTCAGGCAAACTTAGCTGTCGCATTTTGACAGATCATATACACACACACGCACACATGCGTTCACACACACTTCCCTCCACTTTAATCTTTAGGGCAGACAGAATCTATGAGTGATTTATTTTAAACCAATCCCAAGGGGTTTTACAGGACTGAGCCAGTACTCAATCTGATCACAGCATTCACTCTCTATGTCAGCAATTTATGAACCCCCTCCCCCCCCCCCCCTTAGCCTGAGTTTGTCTGGTGTGTGCATGTGTGTGTTTGCAAGCGAGCTAATGAGAGCGATAGAGGGAGAGGTGGGAAGAGGAGATGTGGAGAGAGGGAGAGGGGGAGACACAAGAAGAACGAACCAGCACTCTGATGAGTATATACTGTAAGTTAGCATACTGTCTGTAGCACACGCCCCCGTGGTTTTGGGTGAGTCACTCTCTGCACTTGCAAGCTTGCATCCAATCTTACATGCCTCAATATACAACACAGTTCCTGTTTGTGTGTAAAATGTTTGCAAAAAATGAAGCACAACATGAACCTTGGTCGCTTTAAAATAGCTAAGCTCTGGCACAACAAAGCCAAAGCGTGACACACCCCTCAACCGTCACGCTACCATCTCCCATTCACTGCCCAGTGCTAAGTACCATCCGGATGACTGGGTCTAATTTTCACTGGATATTCCATTTCCATTTGAAAGGTGGTTAGTGCCCATTGAGCAGTGTTATCGTGGCTGTGCAGACAGAGAGAGGCTGCCCTGCTCCTCCCAGCCTCAGACGGAGAAGCCATCGATTTGATTCAGTCTTAAAAGCCGGGTCGGCCCCAACAATGGCAGCTTATGGAAAAACCATTACCCCAGGTGTATTCTAAAATGTTAACCTACATGCATGTTTGCCATCAGTCTCCCTCTCTCTCTCTCTCTGATTATCCTACACAGCACCACAGATGGAGAGGAGACAGGAGAGAGAGCTCTGTGGGTTGCTTCTCAATGAAGTGTGCAGGCTCCTCTCTTGGTGACTCATGCTGCCTTTCTTTACACTTCTTGTCCAAGGCCACCTACCTTACACCTCCACTCTAGCACAACCACTGCTGAGTTACTACGCCCGCTCATCTCTTATACTACTCACAACCTCTGACACTGTCACACATGACTCATGTAAACCAGCTGCTTAACTGAAAAATACATGTGTTTGAAGGTAAAGCCATAACTTAATCATATTAGTCAGAATATCGTTATTTTACGGTATTTGACTGGTTGCAGGATGTTAAATGTTATCAATGGCATGTGTGCTGTGGTTTGACTGACTCTTAGTGTGATGCTATTCAGTCTCATTCCTCTAGATAGCTCATTATAGCTCATTATTTCTGACTGACAATGTGGCTCTTGAGCGAGCCACCAAGAAGGGTGATGCATGTTTCCCCATTGTTGAACTCAACAGGACAAATTTTTAGTGATTTCAATAGTTACTTTATATAATCTGCAGGCTTCAACATAATGTGCGCACCACACATAAAAAACAAACAACGAAAAAACCCAACAACAAACAAACCAAGAAATTAAAAAATATGGCACTTTTTTGGTCAGGCATAAGTGAACTAGCATTTAGTTGTTTATGAATAATCTTGCTTGAAAGAAGCTATACACAATATTAAGTGCATTAACCATTTAAAACCTGAGCAAATTGCCTTGGTTTCTTAAAGAATATGACAAAAAGGCGATGAGTAACTCAAAAGGAAATGGCCCTAAAATTAGCAGTAAATAATAAAACATAACAAGTAATTACCCGAAAATAATCAAAATAAATAAACAAATAAAATAAAATCTTTAAAAAATAATGACGAAAAATATGAGAAAATTAGAGATGAGAAAATTACTTTAAGAATGTGATTAAAAAAAAGTCTGTACATAACTTTAAATACACAATTATAGGAATTATAAATAAAGTTTTCTAGACATTTTTTCACTTTTTTAAAAAAATACAATCTAATAATCTCCTCAGAGAACATTTTCAAGTCAATTTCTTGTCACCTGCCAAGTTGTTCATTGCCTTTTTCCAGTGTTTTAAAAATAAAATCAAAACAATATTCTCAGGTCCCAGAGGTTTAAAGGCTTGTAAAAGGCATCAACAAAACTGATGGTGATCTAGGTTCCAAAGGGTTAATGTACCAGCAAACCACTATTTGCTATATATAGTGGTGTAATGGCGTCCTGAGCAGAGAATGAAATCGTGATCCCTCTGTGTGTGTTGTAATCTGAGCCTCTCTGTTAGTTGTTGTGATTGACGGTCCGGCCATGCAAGCATGTTAGTGCATGTTAGTGCCATAGACTGTATATAAAGATGGAAGACACACCCCCACTTACCCCTGCTACACTTAAATGAGGCTAGAATACCTGGGATACAGGCATTGCCATCTTACGTAGGTGACGTCATTGAGAGCCGGAGTCTGTGCAGTAGCGATATCCGTTGGGAGCCTAATTGTTGCAGCCCTTTCTTGAAATACATTGCTATGAGCCACTTGGCCTTATGTTCAATACTGTCATAATCTGTATAAAGTGGTTGGGTACAGTCAGTTGGACTAGGGATGTGGTTTTATTAGTAATTAGAGTTTTCCCAACAGTGTTTTGATTTCAATAAGAAAAGCATAAAAGGGACAAAAAATGTCATTACATTAATATTTTACAGGCATTGCTGCTCAGTATGGAAGTAGCAAATCATATCAGTTGTGACTTCACTCTGCGTTTGACCTGCTGGCCTTGCATTTTTTGATGCCAGTGAGATGTGTGTATGTGTGGCAGTGTGAATCGGGTTAATATATTGCAGGGGCTCAGCTAATTGGGTTAGTGCACGGTTTGGTTAATTGGGTTAGCAGAGATTCCATGACAGCTACCACGCTGACAGACCCAGCTTGCTATTGATCCGTCGGGTGAATGAAGAGGACAAACGCAGCAGGTGCTTTCGTTAAACAAGTGCAAGCACATGCAAACACAATGAGCTGCACATACACACACAAATGTGTCAGATTACATTGATACTCACTGCATCGGCTCAATTCTGATAGAGGGTGGATGTGTGCAGGTCCCATTAAATAAAATACAAAAAGTGCTGCAAATGATCAGCAGTGAAAATGATCAGATGATGAAAATGGTCACAAACGGCTAAATAAATATGGATGTGTGTGTGTGTGTGTGTGTGTGTGTGTGTGTGTGTGTGTGTGCGTGTGTTTTCATGAAAGAGAAGGAAAGTGTGTGAGAGAGAAAAAAAAGAGACCACTTGGGACTCTAGCTCTCTTTCATGTGGAGGTGAATACATAAATAATAAAATTAAATCATCAAAAACAGCCCAAAATAGTCCCAGCCTTTCTCTCAGCACTATACACACACAAAGCATCATATGTCCCACATTCTTCAAAGTTTTATTAGTTTGTAACACTTTTCAAATTTAATAATCTATGTACGAAAATGTCAAAACTATGACAAAAATATATTTTTCGCAGCAGTTACAAAAGAATTAAAGTGACCCAGGTATAGAGATAACAGATGTCATTTTACATTAAAAAGTAAAAGAATAATGTGGTTGTGCATCCTCAGGCTTTGATGTGCTGCTTGCTTCCACAGCTACCCATTATCTGATGTTAGCTAGGTGCAATCTGCAAGATGTCGGGGGAGCAGAGCACTAAATAAAGATATTTTCAAGGTTTTCAGGCACCGAGAAATCTCAACCCCAGTTGTGTCACTTCACTTCCTCGCTTAACACAATCTGCTGCCTCCTAAAATAGCTCAGTGTTTCTCTGAAGCCAGGCTCTTGACTTAACACCAAGATAGACAGATAAGGTACAGGCTGCAAAAAAAAAAAAAAAAAAAAAAAAAAGACTATGTCAATGCAAAAAACCACAACATTCATGCTGTGACAAGCGCACATACCCACTGCAAGCTGTTTTGTGTGATCGGAGTACGTGCTGTGTAATAGGTACACGCATAGTTTAGGCTGCTTAGGTTTCAATATGGGGGCGGGGGTGATCACACACCTGTGACAGTGTGCAGCAAAAGTTTATGACCTTTGTTTTGCTTTTGAAAAGAGAATGTCAAGGCAACGTATCCTTGTGTAAAGAGATATTTCCTAATCTTGAAAGTTGTTGCTAAAAACCATGATCTAAACGGATTAGCCCCCCCTTTGCTTATGTTTTGATTTAGCTGTGAACTATTCCTAAAAGCCGAAGGCAGCCTCCCAAGTGCAGTTCAGCTGATGTGATATCTCTTTCCACAAGCCACTCTTATTAAGCAGCACCACTAAAAGCCCGAGGATTCTCTTACTAAACCAATCAATATAGGATCTGCCTTGCCACAGTCCCTGGAGCCCCCGACTCCACCCTTCATTCCTCCTCCGGCTTTCACTGTCCCTACAGTCTCACTCATTCATACTCGGCATGGAGGGGGTGATGTGGATGCTACTGTGTATGTGTGCATTTGTGTGATCCTGCACACCTGAGACAGATCTGATACCAGATGCAGCGCTATCTCAAACCTCAGGAGGTGAAACAGGTGAAAATGGTCCTCTGAGGCAGAGCTGAAGAGCAAACCGCCTGTTAATGAATAAATAACACACCAGTCAGCATGAATGCCCCGCTGTCCTCGCGCTCTTTGAGTGCAGAGGCTGATGTTCCATCGCTAACACCTGTGCGACTGTCAGAGGAATCAATAAACAGCTACTGTTGCAAAGGTGAACTCGCCCATCAGCGCTCACCGTGCTGACACTGGCTGTCTGAATCTCAGACAGGAAGAGGCATTTATGGCAGAGTGACACACCTCATATTCATGTTAATAGTATTGCTGCGTTGCCAATTAGCCGTAACACAAATGTATGCATACTGTTAATATGCTAATGCTAACAGATGCAAAAGGAAGGTGTAGAAACACACATACATGCACAACACAGCTAAACATACACTCATGACTGGCATAATAATCAGTTCATCACCTCACAGTAACATTCATTCAGCCACAGAAAAATGATCCAAACTGCATTAGAATACTTAATATAAGCGTGCAAGTTTCCTTTCAACATTTCAGGGTGTGGCAAATATGAAACAGGGGGTTTGGGTCCTCCCCTGCAAAATTTTGAGTTGTAAAACATGACATTTCCTAAACCCTGGTGAATTTTTTTCACAAAAACAAATGCACATTTTCTAAATATTGAGGGGGGCATGTCCCCTGCATCCCCCTTGAAATCCTATGATTTCATGCATACCAACCACATTTTGCATAATAACTCCATCAAAGTTGTGTGACTATAAGAAGAAAGTAGGGGTGATTAATCAGATTACTTCTTTTACAAATTTGGCTTCCAACGATATTAAACAAGATAATCAAGATAAAACAATTTTTATGCCGTACACCGTGACATTATGAGGCTCTTGTCTTGTCATGTGTTATAAATCCAGCACTCTCCTTTCCTTTACAGCAGTGTGCTTTCACCCCTCCCAGGTATTGTACACTAAAAATGAATGCTTTTCATTGCACTTTCAAGATAATTTAAACCAAATTTTAGACATATTGTTGGATAAATATCCTTTTTTTCGAGCACTGCGGGTAAGTACAAAGGTATGAAGAGGCAGGTTTTATGGAGGAATAAGGTCATTGGATCAAGATTTGTCAACAGGTAAGTGCCAGTCAAAAGTAAAAAGTGCCAGGTTCAGTGGTAGGTTTGAAGATCTGTAACTAAACCACGCAAATTTCATTTTTAGACTTTTTAAGAAACTGCACACACCCTGCTAAAAGCCAGAACTCATTCTCAGCCAGCCTGTGGCACGTTTTTAGGTAACCTAAAGCCAATGTTATGAGATCAAGATCAATGAGTTGGTCAATGAGTAATAATGTAAAATGATTATGATCTCAGTACTGACTAAAATATTTTTTATCAGGATTTTTGGTATAATCAAGCAGCCCCAGTAGAAAGTTACTTTTTGTATTATTTCTTGCTGAGATGTTCACTCACAGGAGGGTTTTCATACTGCAATCTAGCTGCTGCACATGATGGCATCATTCAATTATCTCTGTGTGCTGATGCAATAGACCCATTACAAACTGCAGTTGTGTTTGCTGCTTGATGGCAGCGGTTTTAGGTGCATTATGAGTACATACTCTGGTTGGTTGCCACTTTGTGTATTTAGAAGGAATCTGATATTAAATTTGCTCCATGTTATGTAGTTCTCCCCCCTTCCTTAAAGCAAGAGCAGGAGATATTTTTATGTTAAAGTATGCCGATCTAACGGCGGAAAAAAAACACAAAGCAGATAAGTGCGTCCCGTCCCCACTAATGAGACTCAGATGATTTGCTCTATTTGCGCAGACTAAACTGCTGTTGGTATTAAACACTTCTCCGCCTACAAGAAATGACAAAGTTTAAGAATGAAAAACAAAACCGCCCCCCCCCCCCCCCTTTTTTTTTTAAAGCAGAGATACAGACGAGCCTGCTGTAGCCGTGAGGCTTTCTCAGTGAGGCACTGAGTGGTAGACTCCATCAGCCAACAGCAGCAAACTGCGGTCATGTTGTTGTGCATTCAAAGAGCCAGGGAAAAAGGTCACTAAAAAGGTCAATAAAAAGATTGATTTGACATTATTCAGAATTGTGTGGCAAAGTTGTGCTGGTCAGTACATCTCCATCTTTTATTGACTTTGACTTTTCAGACACGGGATCCTCACTCGGTATTCTGGCAGCCACAGTTACACTGAATTTATTTTTGAGAGTGGTAAAGCTCCAGTTTGTGTTTCTCATATATCACCGTTTAAGCCATATGGTCAAGCATCCAATTTTCCAAAATAAAAAAAATAACCAGTGATGATTAAAAATTCTAGAAGGTCTTTACCAAGAAATGATCTCCTGGTCTGAAAAATGTGAAGCCAATGTGGATGTGCTTCATCATCAGGGGCTTATCAGGCTTAACTGCTTTCAAAACAAAGTCCAAATATGGTCACTTCTAACTCCAAAAAATTAATACGGCAACTGCCAAATGCCAAACTCAAGACGTCAAAATGGACGTCTACAAACCAATGGGCGACATCACATTGGCTGTCCATTTCTTTTATACAATCTGTGGTCCTTAGTAACTTTTACTTCTGTTTTGGCATTTATTCGAATTCTTAAAGACTTCTCGAACCATCTGATTGGAAAAATATTTTTTAAAAAATGCTTTTTAACCTATTTCCTGAGTTGCAATTGTATTTCCTGATGCTGCATTGACATGGAATCAGGCAGACAGTAGATGGAAAACAATCTCTGGATG
The DNA here is from genome assembly GCF_008729295.1 of Plectropomus leopardus. NCBI lineage: Eukaryota > Metazoa > Chordata > Actinopteri > Perciformes > Serranidae > Plectropomus > Plectropomus leopardus. The sequence continues at coordinate 22,255,808 of NC_056470.1, forward strand.
GTAAAGGAAATACAAACACACAGAATGGCAGGATGGCGAAACAAAACATGCATGACAATATTTTGGGATAGTGATTCTGCATTGTTTACAGGGATTGGAATAAAAAAATTGAAACAAAACAACTTTGTGTTTATTATTTCATGCAATATTTCCAGTAATTGTCTGCATTCCCTGTGTTTTTGCCCTGTATGAAGCAGTTACACAATATTCTGTTTTAAATTACATTGTGGAGGATGGCAAAAAGTTAAAATATTTTTACAACAATTGGCAATGCTATCTATTTTTATCGTTGCAGGTATTCTCTACTAGCCTGACACAATTTTACACTCCGTCTACAATCCATCTGATTCCATGCAAACGCAGTATAAACTATAGCCAGACATAACGTTTTGTTTTTTGTTGAAGAACACAAACAAAATACGTTCTTTTGTATGAAAAAATTTATAAAAAATGGAAAGACACATCAATATACAGTGGCAACACTGGTTTGGAATATAAAAAAGAAAGAGCACAGGTGACAGTGACCATGATGAACGATGAACAGCCACTCACACACGAAGGAGGTTTTTATACACCAGTGCAAGAAGGCTAATAAATCAAAGAGCACTTCTAAAACTACATGTGAGTCGAGGGTTGAAGGAATATTTCAATACTTCAAGGACTACTATTCCAAGCTCAAACTGCACCTGATGCTAAGACCTTGAAAAGGCTTTCAAACTCTCAAAAATCTGTTGATAAGAAGTTTAAACATCCTTGTGACTGCAAGACGTATGGTGATAAAACAAATGTGCATACAAGCAGATGCACATGGTCGCACTGTTGTACATTTCTAGCTAATAAAGCACCAAAAGCTGACACAAGCTTCAGGAAAGGAGCATGTTTTCTCTCCATTCACGTGCTTCTAAATGTGGAACAGAGGATGGAGTATATCATCTATGCGTAGTAATGGAGCAGCATTGTTGGGAACAAGCATATTCTTGTATCATGATTGTTTCACGAGACATAATAGGAAGTTAACAGAATATCTGTGTTTTCACTATTTTTACTTTGCTGCTTTATTTATTGTGTTGTATATAGTTGTGTTCAGGGACTTTATGCTGTAATGCTGCTGAGACATGAATCAATACAATTACAGTGCTGCTACGCTAATGGCAAGCTACTGCAATGCTGAACCCAACCTGAAATGTATTTAGTGTACACTGAGATGACGGATACTAAACTACCCGTGCACTCAACAATTAATGAGGGGGGATTCTGTATAAGTGAAACATCTGTACACATGACACAATAATGGGTGTGATCTTTGAGATCTGTGTGAAAAAGATGAAGGTCTAACTGGTCAATGTCTTTTTTCTTTTCATGTCTCTAAAAAGAGAGCAACTGAGAGTATCAATAATGTGCTGCAGCATCACTTTCTTGATCTCTTGTTGCTATGGTGATCTCATTTTGTTTAAATGTGGTATTGTGCTTGATGTCAACTGTGATGACAAAGGAGTAAAAAAGAAACTTTTCATTCATTTATTCCACTTTTATCTGCTTGTCATCCCTTTTCTTTCTTCCCTCAGTGCCCATTTCCTTGTTTCCTCCCTCGGCTTCTGCAATGCCTCTTATTGCCCTATACACGGCATTAATAATTGAGAGCATTTTATGCAGACAGTGAGTTTTGGTGCCCTGAGCCCTTTGGTCACGGATCCATGGCACTAATGCTGGGTGGCAGGCCAGTTCGAGGCCCCACAATCCAAGTCCAGGAGAGGGCACATCTGTCTGGCTGACTGGCCAATCTACGGCCCCCCGATCCCTGAGCTATTATGCACACAGCTGACATGCACACACATGTGTGCATACACACTTTGAGGATTCACGGACCATTTGCTCCGTGATCTGTGGAGCTCGCATCATACTTTTGCACCTTTTAACAAGCGAAGGCCTCAGACAATGACTGACATTTTCAAAACCTCAAATAACTATGAGCTGCTGTGCTCTCTTGAAATTCTCACTCATGGACACACCACCGTACACACTCACTATATAATGTGTATTTATAATGTGTGCACTGTATGAAAGAAAGGGAATGACTTTGTGTGTGAGAGAATGAGATGGGAAATATTGGCGTTCATTGAAAATGAAGGTAGTTTCATTGGACAGGAAAGCGATGAGCATCTCCACAAAAATATCTCAGTTACTGATTGGCCTAAAAAGAAAAAAGCCTGTACATACTAAATGGTATTTCAAGCTATGTTAAAGCTTCAAGGAGAATTTAAATTGAACCACAGAACATTTAAGGACAACTTTAAATTCAGCAGGCTTTGCTGGAACAATAGCAAGGTCATCTGCACCATGAATAGTCTGATTGTTACCTTCTCCATTTCATGGCATTAAGGGCCATAAGTCAACCAGGAACTCAAACTCTCTTTCACACAGCTATTCTATATAACATATACTGTCATTTCCTCTTAGATACAGAACTTTGTCACTCTGTTTTACACATACCACTGTTCTCAATAACTCAAAGGATATATTTTTCTCTTGCAGTACAGTCTGCCTTATGCCTTGCTTTATCAAACAAAAAATTCGCCCACTGTGTTTATCCCTGTAAAATTGCCCAAAACACCCAGAGTAGCGTCTGTACATTTGCTGGCTATCAATCTACGCATTGACTATGTGCGCACAGAGGGAGCCTTGTGTGACAATCCGATTGACCTTAAAAAAGTATTTCACCAATATAAAGAAGGCCCTCACATAAAACAAGTCAGTCTCTGCAGCAGAAAGACGAAAATATTTTTTCAACTGGTGCTACATGACCAGAGAAAACAGAGAAAAAGGGGTCAAGAGGGAGAAATCCTACAACTACCAAAATGCTACGCACCTGACGTAATGTGGACTGGCCCGTGTGAAACAATGACGGCTGGCTGGATCTGTGTCTATTTGATCTGCACTGCTTAGTTTTACTGTTTGATCTCAGTTTTTTCAGCATCTGTTTCCGCTGTGCAGGAAGCAGCGTGGCGCCCATTGCCTATTCACAAACTCTCGCCATTATGGCGAAACAGGGCATTAAAATGCATTTTTGAAAACATTTTTGGTGAGAAAAAGGCAGTGCAGTAACATAATCTTGATTTATATTTGATCAGTACTGCCTAGTTTTACCATTTGATCAGATTTCGGTCCGAGTTTGAGAGACAGAGAGAGGGCCGGGTGGGTCTCTTGATCTACTATATACACTTTGATTACACAGTAGCAGCGGCAGAGTTGGCAGCAGCTGGTGAGCAATACAAAAATGTGTAAGCACAGCCTGTAGTTTGAGCAACAGCCCAAGATGCAGCGAAACTCCTTCAAATGATGTAATTTACACGTGGGATGGGGGGGGGTTACCACAGATCATCTACACATACCTCCCAAACTATTTTAATATAAAGCTGTTTGAAAATCAGTGAAGTATCCCTTCAAAACATACCAGAAACCCAATTTCTTTCTCTTAATTTCCTCCACTTTCGCTCCTTTTTTTTCTTGTTTCTGTATCACGCCGCAAACAGTGTTTGTTCGCTTCGACTTGCACCTTTCCATTGATTTTTTGTATGCAATTGCACTGCCTCTAAAAATAACTCTCAGTCTGAACAATAGACAGAACATAATCATGTGCGGCATGAGAGCTTCCCAAAAATGAATCCAAAACGTCTCGATCCTACCCTGGCTGCAGTATAGGTCATAAACCCTGCCCCCTCCATCTTAGCAGATGGGAAATGGGTCAAACTTTAAACTCAAAGTACACGTCAAATACATTTTCCCAAAGATGCTTTCTGTCATTGAAGGTAGCTCTTGTCATGCTGACGTGTGTTCAGTTTGGTTTTAATTAGTTATTTGATGCCATAAAAAGGAGGTTAAATGTCATGATTGCACCAGAAGTCTTTGGGAACTTGTCTTGGAAACTGAAGGGTTGCTGGTTGAACCTGCAAACCTGCCTCCTGGGTGCTGCCAAGGTGCCCTTTAGCAAGGCACCAAACCCCACAAACTGCTCCAGGGTCACCATACTATGGCTGACCGAGCACTATGACCCCTTCTGATTACATCTGTGAGGTGTGTGTAAAAGAGATTAACTTCAACGGCTTTGTGTGAATTTGCCTTTTGTAAAATTTGTCACATGACGATAAAGAAATGATTGATTGATTATTAATGATTGACAGCTGCATTTGTCAATCGATGTGCTCACAATCATTTTTGCTGTTTGCGATTGTGTATGCGCAGGAATTTGATATTGCTGAGACCTCTAATGCACAGACTCTGGCTCCAAATGATGTCAACATCACAAGATGGCAGCAGGGCCAGACCTGAGATATTTCGGCTACATTATGTACAGTAGGAGGAAGTGGAGAAATATTTGACATCTTTATATTCAGTCTATAGTCTGAACATGTTGAGGGTATCATATGACTTTAGAGTATAACTGTATGTGTTTAGGCTATTTACACTCAATGGCCACTTTATTAGGTACGCCTGCACAAATCATAGCAATTCAATTCAACAGCTCTGCCATATACTATCCTCTTACTAAGGGTATAATGTTCAGTCTTGTTGACAATATTGGAAATCAGTAAAGTGAACAAAGTGAGTGAAGTGAGTAAAGCCATTTTTAACCCCTTAACACCTGAATCGACGTCAGTTTTCTTGTGCCGCACTCAGACACCTTTCACTACCATTTAAACGTCTGAAATCAGAGAAAATTGCAAGAAACGTCCCACACAAACTTTTTTTTTTTTTTTTTTTTTTAGAATTTTCTCAAGGTCATTTTCTTGTCATTGTTTTTTTTACTTTTCTTTCCTTTTTTCCTTTTTTTTTTAACCTATTTTAACTTCAAGTTCTTGCAAATTTTTACGCCATTTTTTGTGGAGTTGCTCATCGCTCTCTTTCCTGATTTTTTAAGGAAATCAAGCCTATTTGGTCAGGTTTCAAAAGGCTAAAAAGTAGTGCTTTACTGGGCTACATTAAAGTTTTTAAGTTTTTCTATTGCTCTCCCTATTTACATAAATGAAGGGGGCAAAATCTTAGAAACCCCTCCCAATATGATCCTGTCAAGTATTAAACCGCCACTAACCACAATCTCAATGGTAAAACATATTGTAAAAAACATTATGGGCATCATAAAAGCAGATTTTATGGCAGAACAGCTATATTAGATTGTACAAATGTACCTAATAAAATGGCAAAAAAAGCATGCTTGTGGATGTATGACCGTATGCAAATGCGTGGGGGAAAGTAAAGTGATGCTGTGTGTGAGAGCAGATGTGATTTATGACCTGAACGGCCGCTCATAAATATTACTCTTTAGGCACACATCTGCATGTGTGTTTATGTAGGAGACGATATATGTTTCATTTGTGCATGCATGTTTGAGTAGGAGACGAAGGGGAGGTAGACAGAGCACAGGAGCCATGGTGCAGGTGTGCGAGTGAACCCGAGAGAGTGTGTTTATTTCTACGAGATGAAGGTGGGAAGGGATGATGGGATGGAAGGTGGATGAGAGCAGAGGGAGGGAGGAGGGAGGAGGGAGGAGGGAGGAGGAAGGAGCGCTCCAGTCCTGTCGCCTTGGGTGCATCAGCAGCAGGAATTGTTCTCTGCCCTGTGGGGGCCATCTGACTGTTCTGTCACCCTCCACAGAAGGCTGACTCTGCCTTAAAGTGCTCGGCCCCGCGCCTGCAGTTCGACATTCTTGATGTTTTATACATACACAGGGAGAATATTGAGAACGCCTCAGGAGAAATGCAGTACACAGGCTGTAAGGGAGAGAGTTTTTTTGTCAGTTTGTAGAACAACCAAGAATAGAGGAGCTCCTGTACAAAGTGTGCGTGGGCTGCCTGCGAACATAATTGCCCAGAATTCGAACCAGAGCTGGAGCTCCATCGCAAATTTGAAATATACGAGATCCAGGAGTTAAGCACCTCTCAATGAAACGCACTTGTATTGAGTGAGGGGGGGGGGGGTCTTCATACTGTTGATTGTGTAATGCGCTGACTTATTTGTGCAAGGAAACATACATTGCACTCATATGTGACGCTTCGGTCAAATAACAGTCGTGAACTTAAGTCAAAATGCTTCCCCCAGCGTGCTCCTGTGCTCCCGCAATCAGCACCAGCGTGGTGTAATTCAGGGCATCACTCCTCAATAAGGCAGGAGAACGGGCCTCAGGGGTGACCCTCCTGCTTAAGTCAACACAATGAGTGTAATGAGGTGAAATACACACACACATAGGCACACTCACCCACACACACACACTGGAGATGGAAACCCTTGCTGCATAGTAAGTGGATTTCATTCATCTACATGCACTGAGCCTGCTGGAGAAGTTCTACTCACACCCACACCCACACATGCAGCAGTGAGCGCTTCACTCTGAAGACTATTACAGGTGAGAAAATCATTACAAACTAATTTAGATTTATACTTGTGGCAAGGATTAAAACTGATTTCTTTATCACTTAGTATTCATGTCATTTAAAGCTTGATTCAAAACAATTGTGTATTTTAACAGACGGAACTTGTATTTTGGTAAAAAAAAAAAAAAAATCATCATCAATGTCATCTATCAATGGTGAAAATGACCAATGAAATTGATATAAAAAGCCTCTGTTTCTGACATGTCTGTCTCTTGTGCACCTTACAGTCTCTGAGTTCATCAGTTCTGAGTCCATAATTAATCAGCCCTGCTGTGTAAGTAGGACTGGTGCCTTTCTCTTATCATCACGTACAGCAACCCACGCCCTCCGGGCCATCAGCGGATTAATGATGAGTGCCTGTGATAGGAGAGCCCCTCACAAAGGCTTTATTAATTAGCCTTGCACCGACACAGTGGCCGCAGTGTGCAACACATGTTCACTCTAATCAAAACTTTAAAGGGAACATGATCGACCCCCTAATCATCCAGTGGAATGCACTGCATGATATTAAACCTTGATGCGTGCATGCATTAAGTTACGGGTGTGCGCAAAGGGGGAAAGTGCACCATTTCCAAATAAGCAAGGCAACTTTCACACATCGCTGACCAACCGGTTATGCTGCACTTTACTAAGAAGCCTATGAATGATTGATCAGACAGGTGGGATCGAGGAGGGAATAATTCAGAGGCGATAAAGAGGGACAAGGTACAAAAACTACCCAGATGTCACCAAAGTGGAACCAAAAAGAAAGACAGGCAGGTCGGATTTGTTGTACTCACTCGCCCACCGGTGCGTTAGAGGAGCATCCCGGTCTCTCGAGGCCAGCTCTTCAGATGAGTTCTCCTGGGACAGCGCGCCTTGATCCTCACTATCATTCTTTGCAAAGCTCCAGCCTCCTCACAGCCTCCCCTGACTCCTCTTCTTTGGCATCACATGCAAAAACAGCTGCATGCCAAGTGAGATTCGCCTGTAGATTGTTGTTTCGGGGTTACAGTCGCCCGTCTCTCAGTATGTAGAGCAGAAGTGACAGCAGCGGATTCCTATTTGAGGGGATGCTGACGCGCAACCGGAGGGGCTCGCCTCCTGCCTTTCTCATCTGGCTCCATCAGCTCTCGGTAAGGCAGCACCATGTGACTGAAGCCACTGTCAAAGCAGACAGAATAACAACACTGGCTTCCGGTAAGAGCTTTCAAAATAAAACATTCATTAACCATTTGCAACCTGGGCAAAATGACTCGATTTCTTTCAAAAACATGGGAGCAAAGAACGAAAAAATTTACCAAAAATTAGCAAGAAATTAGTAAAAAGTACAACAAATATACCAGAAAATTATGTTTTATTTGTTTTGGGTTTTTTTTTTTTTTTTAAGAACAAAAGGTTATAAGCAAAATAATAAGAAGGAAATGGCCCAGGAAAAGTACCTAAAAATCATAATAATTTTTGCATAATTTTAAATATGTCATAATTATACACACACACACACACACACACGCTACACATATATATGTATATATATATATATATATATATATATATATATATATATATTAAATTAATTTGGTTAGTATTTTTTTAATTTTAAAAAAAAAGTGCCCAGAAATTATAATAATTTTGTAACAGAAATTTAAATGTTAAAAGTTATAAATATAGTTTTGCCCTTGCTTTTTCCATTTTTCCCCTAGATATGGTTCCTATAAATAATTTTAAAAAATCTATTAATTTGTGGAACATTTCTCACCAAGTTGCCTATTCACCTTTTCTCCTCATGTTTTGGAGGAAAAAAAAATCATCAATTTGCTCAGGTTTAAAGTATTTAAATACTTGTAAAAGGCATGTGAAAGCAGCACAAGAAAAGTGATGTTTCTGTTATTACTAAAAAATTACGAACTGGAACAAAATTATTCACGTTTGGCTAAAATAAACCATTTATCCTAAAATATGAACAAGAAAATTACATGAATTCTTTTTTATTTTCTTTTTTTAAACAAAGAAACGCTATCTAAAAGAATACAAAACGGCCTGGGAAAAGTGCCTAAAAATAATAATTTTGAAACATAATTTTAAATATGTAAATACAGTTTTCCTCTAGCTTTTTTCACTTTTCTCCTGTCTTTATAAAATGATTCTATTATTTGTGAGACATTTCTTACCAAGCTGCTCAGGGTTCATACTTAAATACTTCAAATAGCAGCACAAGAAAAGTGATGTTGCTCCAATCACATCATCGCAATATGAAACTGTTACATCATATATATGCACCTGAAAAAGCTAACATTTAAACATGCTAGCTTTCGCTGTTTCCATTAAGGCTTATACGAATAAATAACAACGCGTTCGGCTAATAATATCTATCGCAATATTTCCGTGTCTATACAAAATACATGAAATAATTAACAGACCATTCAATGCAAAGAACTGTTCAACGGTAGTTAGCTTGTCGGTAACTGCTAACACAAGCTAGCTTGCTGTTTGCTAACGTTACAAGCTCGAGCAGTATGAAACGGGGAGTTTAAGTAAAGTTACTACAATTACAAAGCAAACAAGAACCAGACGAATCGAGACCTGATTTTAACTCTTCATAGACCAAACGAAGACTTAAATACCTGAGAAGGTTGGACTAAGAATCACCATTTCCGGAGAAAGCTGACTCCACAGGTACGTAAGTGTTGTTGTTTGTGCTAGCTAGCGTTCGCATTAGCTTTAGTTAACGTTCGTCTTTTTGCCAACACGTTAGCAACAGTAATTTATACCACCCCAAAAATATGTTTTGAGTATTTGTGCCCTTTAGTATTTATACTCGCTTACTATGGATTTTGGATGATATTGGTGTAACCTCATTTTAGGTACTGTTCGTTATTTATGTCTTAAAAGAACTGGGGATGGAGTTCTGTTGTAAGATTTAACTTCATCAAACCCTCAGTGGGTTTGATGAAAGGCATGTTTTACACAAAAATCTCACACCATTTATTACAACCACAGACAATGAAGTATGGTTTTTATGGTGGAGGTAAGGTTATGTCTTTCCCCCTGTCAGTCAAGGAGGCTCAAGGAAAAAATATTTATAATTCAGGGAATGGTCGTGAGATTAAAAGAAGTCACAGTCAAGCCAACCCTCTATGTTTATTTAAAAAAATAGTACAGTCCCTTAGGCCTACATATAATCCAGTTCTCCTGCTCAAAATAATCTATGTAGAAGTCCTGAGTATTTTGGGGACATTGAGAAATACCTAACATTAATATGTAGCTTACATTCTCATCTGATATAAAGAAACACTATTTCTATTTTGTTATTTTCATCAGTTGAGCTAAGAATTACCTGCTGCGGTGCTGTAATCCATGCTCCAACAAAAAAGCCTCCTCCTCCGCTTCTCTGGTTCAGGGAGATTTTTGCTCTGATTTCTCAGTTTTTTTATATCCAACTTGTGCACCATGGACTACATATAGGATGAAGCCAGGTAATGTGGAATATTAAGTAAAATTCGACTAGTTAGATTTTTACTCTTTGGAAGTAAGAGTCCTTCAACTAAAACAATAAGAGTATAACAACAAAAATGGTTTATTAACTGTTTTATTATAGTCAAAATATTTTCACAACACTCTTTACTTTTTATGGGAAAGGGGTTTGATTGAGTACTTAGTGCATTCAAGTAAAATGGGAAAAAAAGCTAAAATGGCATATTTTTCTAAGGTAACGGTACCAAACAAGCAAACATAATTGTCTGATTTTACCTTACCAGCTGTCCCATTTTACCTAAAAAAAAAGCATCACAAATTACCTAAGCTAATCACCCTAAGCTAGATGGTGTTTGTGTCAGGCTTTTTAGTGGATCAAATACATTCAAAAACATAATTATTGAAGTTGTACAACAGCTTATATTTACAGTACAGGGGCATCCAACTAATGATATGCTTTTATTTAGAAGGAAATCTACCTTATTTCCTGTGTTTTCCTAGCTTGTTTCTGGCTTGATGCACCTGTGAAGGCACCCATTCAATTAAAAGCGACCTCACAGGCGAGTGCCTCCAAGCGGCCAGCTTTAAAATAACATCAGCTGCTAGAAAGTGATTCTGGGGACCAGTATTTCTTCACCAAAGCATAATCCCATTATAAATTATTGACATGCTCCTCATAATAGCCTCTGTATTTATTCTTCGTGGAGTCTGGAACTTTCTTCATGGCAAAATAGTGAAGAAAAATCAGATGAGACTCTGCCTCCAAGGGCACATGCATAATCTTAAACTTTTATGAGCATGGGCCTAAATAAAGAAAGCATTCAGCTTGTGGGACAGCCAGTGGTGGCTGTAATTTCCAGCTATGTAGGGTAGTTTGTGTTGATAAATTTTCTGTAGAGCTGAAGAGAACAGCTTATTTAGCTTATTTAAGGTTACGTTATGATGTATGAGTGGGTGTTTGGTGACCCAGTGCTGAATATTCTGTCATCTCTGTTGTACAGCTGCTCCCCAGGTGACGTACAGTATTTCAGCCTGCATAATGGCATCTTTTATTGGCCTGTGGTGTAAGCAAATTACCGTTTCACCACTATTATTTGGGGAGTCATTCAGGCGTCTGTAAGTGTGAGAAAGGATACAATCTATTTTGCTGTCATCTCTCCTTCAGCCTCACAAATGAGGAATTGGCTGTTAGATAGTAGTGAAACAGACTGCGTTTTCACTGGGGTGTTTGAGCGCCAAAATGTGTGAGAGGAGAAACAGAGAAGGAAAAAGAGAAACAGAGAGAGACAGAAAGGGTGGGAACTTGAAGCGACAGCCTAAGATGCTTTCAGAGAGAGAAAAGCCTTGTCCTTTTGAGGTCCTTTCTCTATTGTTGTCCACCTACTAGCCAGACTCTTGGGTCTCCTCCACAATGCAGGTCCCCTCAGAGCAGCTCACCACTGGCTGTCCTGTCACTTCACATTAGTGTCTTTGTGGAGAACAGCAGCCCCTGAGGGCCTGGACACACTTGTCATGAAAGAAGTGTTCTGGACACACACACACACACACACACACACACATACATACACACACACACACACACATGCATACACAGAGTGAGTCGATAAGGAGGTGTTTGGCAAAATGGGCAAAATGGGAACACAAGGAGAACTTCCATCAAGGCTTCTAATAGAACTATAACAGTGACCTTATTTCAGCTCTTCTCTCTCAGTCTCCCTCTCTCCCACCCACCCACCAACCCACATACACACGCACAGGCATTTTTATGGCACACATTCAGAAAACATGTTCTCATAAGAAATGCAGTTGTGAATGAATGAGCTTCATGCATGTAAGACGTGCAGGATGGTCACTAATGTATTCTACTAGCAGCTCTTGCATGTACTGGCCTGATGTGTAACAGTAAAACATGACAACTGTTAACAACAAATTGGTTAATGCCTCCTACATTTATTAACATGTTCAACCTTCTGATGTGTCAAGTTTTACAAACTCATGTTATGCAGCCAAACGTTGTTTTAACCCAGTTATCTTTGAGGAGTATTTAGACATTTACAGAGATAAAACTTATATTAGCCTGAATTTGGAAATGTATGTAATATTTACACAAGACATTTCAATTTGATGTATAACTGGGATCAAATATTTTACACAATATAAGCATAATGGCACTCAAGCACTGTGCTTAAGTACAAAGTTTAGGTACTTTTACTTTACTTGAATATTTTAATATCATGCCACTTTCTACTAATATTTCACTACACTTCAGAAGAAAATATTACACTTTTTACCCCATTACATTTACTTGAAAACTTTTATTACTTTGGAAATTAAGATTGTTGCACACAAACGATACAAAATTACAAAAGTGCTGCTAAAACCATTAGTGAATTGATAAAAAAAAAATTAAGTATTTTCATAATTGTTTGGTGCAAAAACGGTTTACGGTTGCAGCTTCTCAAACATTAGGACTTGCTGCTTTTTCTTTTATTTTGATTCACTGGACTAATTGAAATGTGTCTGGGTACTTTTACTTTTATTACTTAAGTGCATTTTCCTGATTGTACATACCTTTACTTAAGTAACATTTCCAATGCAGGACTTTTACTAAAAATTGAGTATTTTTACCTTGTGGTATTAGCCTAAGGGGTATGGATGCATCCTCCACCACTGCATCATTGTTGAGACAGGAGGAATGAAAGGTTAAACATGAGCGCAATTTCTTGACCTTGAAAATAATAAATTGATAATTAAACTCCAAATCAAGGTCGACATAGCTTTTTGAAGAGCTATAAATTCAGTCCGATGGAAGTTGTCATCTTTGTTGATGTAAAAGCTTAGTACCTGCCGTATTTTTAGGACTCTTCTTTGTTGTTGGTGTTTGGGTAGCAAGTGGACCTTGAATACACAACTGAGAAAAACTACACCTCCTTGTAAAAAGGTATGACATCGTTAACAAAACGCTGGCAAGTGGACTTTGAGTTGTGATTATTTTGTCACAAGAATTCAACCCATATATGGTCTTTGTACCCATTAAAAATGCCTTAACTTTTGTCTTTAGCTGTCATTAACAATATATCTATGCTGCCTGGACAATATCTATTTTTTCATACCTTTCTGACAGTTCACCAGGATACGCGGTATCTAATGGTATTTTTGTAAAAAAAAATACGTGTGTGTTCTGGTATGACATTGTCCAGCCTACAAATGCTGTGAGTGTGTTTGCCTATGCAATTACCTTGCTGGGTTTTAAAACTTACAGCCTAGAAAAATAATGAATAGATAGGAAATTAGCACCCTTCTTTCATAGACTTTTCCTGGAGGATCCCTTGACACTTATACCAACACATCAGTGGGCTGAACAGAGAGCTTTGAGACTGCACATAGCTTCATCCTTGTTGGCTGGCTCATCTAATCATCAGGACTAAACCCGAAATAATCCAAAACTGGGGCAGAGGCATTTTTCTCTTTACCAAGGAGGTTCTAAAGAGAAGTCATGATCTGGAAAAACATCACCATTGGGGTGAAATTGGGTCTGCATTTGCTGAAAGATTCTGTATTTTTTTATGGTATAGAAAATCATACCTTTGGGATTTCTAAATGTCCTGGTATATTGTGATATCTTGATACTGCCCAAGCCTAATATCTACCAGTCTCCATAAGGTAAACTTTTTTTAAAGTCACACAGAACCCAAAATATAATATAGTAAGAGATTCAGCAGGATGAACCACCTGATGTCCACATTACATAACACAATAAAATATGTGCCTAAGAATGCTCATCTGAGACAAGAACATATGGCTTAAAAAGTGTAAAAGTACTGGATCTGCAGACAAACTATCAACAATCAATGATCAGAAAAAAATGATGCAAGTGGTTGATGATGCACAAACTACTTCAAATTGATCACGATGCTTATTTTTCCAGGTTGTGAGCTCTAATGATGAAACAACATCCTTTTTTTCGCAACCAATAAAAAAAAGCTCAATTCGTGCTTGCTGGCTTCCATAAATACCCTGAGGTTATTTTTGGCGATGGGGGGAGGAGCTCCTCCGGGGTCCCGGCTGGACGCAGGTGGGCAGGGCGGTGTAGGATGGCGGAGCGGTTCTTTAAAGGAGTGGAACGGAGGAGTGTGTGATGAAATGAGATGTGAAGTGTTCCCTCACTCAGCCCGCAGACGTGTAAAAGATTTATCAAGCTGGTGAGGAGAGAGAGAGAGAGAGAGAGGTGGGAACTGCTTCCATACACTCCGAGAGTGGAGGAGGGTGACTGAGAGTTGCTTTTAAGATCTTTTTTATTATGAATCATACCGAGCAGACCCAGAAGGCAAATGGAGATTCAAACAAAAGGTCTGTGTGAAGAAAAGGAGGCAGGTCAAGGGGAGGGGGGTGAGGCACAAGGGGTATACAGGGTTCACACTGTCATGGAAAACCTGGAAATCACATATCCCAGGCCTGGAAAAGCCATAGAACTAGTAAAATCATGGAAATGTGTTGTGTGTAATAAATTCAGTTACATTAATGTAACATAACGCTGAATTTATTTCTGCTGATGACCTAACATAGCTCTGATGTAAAGTTGAAAGCCCTTTTGGCTGAGAAAAGGGGAAAACAACTTTAATTGTCTGTATTTTGTATTTGCTTTACCACCTATTTTTAAAGAAAACATGCATTGGAAGGCATATATTTATTCTTTTTCCTTTTTTTTAATCTTATAGAAAACTTTTGAAAGGGAAATTTGGATTTTCTATTTTTTTTGTTCTTTTTGGTGATTTTTTTTAATAGAAGACTTGAAAATTTGGGGATTTTGTTATTTATTACATTTTAGAAAACGGTTGAAAAGCATGTTTTCTTTAAAATGTTTTGGCTTTTTTCTTCTTTTTTAAACTTTTGGGAAATTTTTATGGAAAACTTTAAAATATGGGGCATGTTTAAAAAAAAAAAAAACACTAAAATGACACCATTTATCGTGATTGGAAACTGTAAAAACAGAAAACATTGTTGGATTTTCAAATTTCCAACAGTCCTTCAGCACATCATGCGAAATGCTGAAATAATGTTTGAATTGAGTTTGAATATGTTTGAAAAATGCAAGTGGGGAAAAAAAAAATTGGGGTACTTGAAATATCATGGAAAATGTTTGAAATTCTGTCCAAAACAATGTTCAGTGTCCCTGGGTATAGAAAGTTAAGGTAAAGAAACATGCCATAAAAAAGTAATTAAAAGAATAGGCTATTTAACCAGAAAACCATCGAGACTCAAAGTGGCTTTGGAGTGCCCAAATTGGGGGACCTTTAAGACTGTAATTGCTTTAGTTATTATTGTCCAAACTGTGCATAAACGGGAATTTTGTTAAATAATGGCGGAAACTGTTTTATTGACACAAAAAAACCCACATAACTGACAAAAAAATGTTTTTCGTTTTGAATGATGACCATTCGAGGGTCTGCATCCGTCGGAAGCGTCTTCGAAAGAGTCGCCTGCGTAGACCGCGTAGGTTGCGTCCTTCGAAGGATGCAGACCCTCGATAGGTCGACAGTTACAGTGTGCGGTGCAGAGCCTCTTGAAAACTTGTCAGGAATGCGTTTCAAAAGAATGTCACAAGATGGCGCCTCTCCTCCACCAGCAACTTCATCATCATCATCATCATCATCATAGCCTCTGATTTAGCTCGGTGTCCGTCCTCACACACGCGCCTGCACCCACAAAACTCATTAAACCTCAAAAGCGAGACGCTACCATTAGTTAACAAACACTAGAATTAATATCCAACGTTTGCAAACAATTAAATGCCTGAAATTGGCTTTATTTGTGGCTCTAGTTGCCATTAAGCGTTCTAAATTGGCATAATAGAAATGTATCCGGTCACCATGACAATAAATTGATTGCCTCTCTTTGAATATTTACAATTAACACGCGCGCACTTTCTCTGCTGCCTCACCACAGACAGCGTCCACAAACCAGTTGACGCCCTCCAGTCAGCCACATCCCAGCCCACGGTTGACTACCCCAACACCACCACCTCCCACCCTCCTCCTCCTCCTCCTCCTCCTTCTCCTTGTGCACACCGGCTCGCAACCACCCACCCAGTCAGTCACCTCAAGTGCGACCGGCCGGCAGGAGCGGAGGCAAACAGACAGATCCCAGAAGCCAAGCAGATCCTGTCGCGGGATTTTGGCTCAGCATAGAGACACCAGAGCAGAAAAGGAGAATGGGACGCCGCAGCTTGGATCAGGACTGAGTCTGGACGGCACATTGAGAGCCCCTCCGACCTGTTTCCAAGTCCTTTTTCTCTCGGATCAGAGTCACGTTTTCACCGCTGACACAATGGGCTGCTGCAGCGGACGATGCACACTTATCTTTATCTGCACTTTACAGTTGGTGAGTTTACCCACACTTCTCTTGTTGACTTGCAAGTTGTAACCTGTCTTTAGTGTATATTTTTAGAACTAGAAATGACTTTAGAATTTGATCTTTCTCACGTTAAACTGGCCAGTAGCTCATGGTCTCGTTAAAGGTTGAGTAGCACATGTTGAAAACTGAAAACAGGTTTTTTTTTTTTTTAGAAAAATCAGCATCTTAAAAGTTCTGCAAGTCTCCACGTTTTCATATTTTCTTAAACTCTCTCCTCCCTTGTCTTGATATTTGCTGATTTCCTGCTATTTTGGGTTGATGTTGTGATTTGTGCCTAAGTGGTGTTGTTTATTTCTTTTCATTATCTGTGAGGAAATTTCACTGTTGTGACAGACAGCATATGGTACTGCTGTTGGTGTTAAAGAAGCTCTTCAAAGCACTAACAGCCTGAAGTAGTGGCACAGTAATAGGCCGATGCTGTGTGATGCATGATAAAAGAGCATCAGCAAATGTATAGATGTGCTCTTTTGAGTGTCAGTGATCTTTTATACACTGAAACAGTATTACCTAAAGTCATCATGTAGTTCTGTGCGGGGCATTATTTTCTCAAACCCCTGTCTGCATTTCAGATTAACATTCAGAGCTGCTACTGTCTCATGATCTTAAACATTTAAGATGTTGGCTAATACATAAATCTCTTCTTTGATCTCAAGATCCGAGAAATTTGTTCATTAGGAACTCAAACCAGCTATATTGTGGGGAGTGTTGACCCACAAAGCTTTTCAGTTTCTGATCAGTGAAGTGTGAGGCTGTGACATTTTACTGATGGTAGCTTGTCTCAGACGATGCTTTCTCACTGACACACAGGCCAGCTTGCCTTTGCCACTATCCCTGAGAAGAGTTTACTTGACAGGGTGTGACACTGTTATTTATGGTGGTATTACAACTGGGCTTGCTCACACCGTAAGCCCCAATGAGTAAATGTCGCTTTTAACAGCTAAGGGAGCAATAAAATCTCCTCCAGACAAAGAGTCAGATGGGAAAGTTCTGATATATTGTGTCATGCATGAGTGAATCCAGAAATGAAGAAAAAAATGGAAGGTACAACAAAAAGAAAGCATTTAATGGGAAGTGGCAGTTGGTTTCAGTAATAACTACTAACACCTGCGCCTCCTATTTAATGATGTTGCATCCCCCCCAAAAACATCTCAAGACCCCTTCAGAGTTGTCCCTCAGAGTAACAGGTTTCTGGCGGTCTCAAGTTTGGAAATTGTTCATTTGACATGAACCACTACCTTTAGTTTAAAGGCTTTATTCAGAGGAAAAAGATTAAGATTTGTTTAAAAAATCTGAAGAAGCCCTGTGCACCGCCATGCCTCTAACCTGTGTGCCAGCCAGTGCAGGGTAACATTAAATCAAATTAACTGAAGTTCCAGTGCACACCAGGATAATGTTGTTTACTTTATCTTTACATTAATTGCACCTTTTTATCCTATAAAATGTATATTTATATTGAAATTAATCCCACATAGTATCATTACAGCTGAAATGACTTAATGTTGAAGCACACCTGTCCCATCCTCTGCTAATGAGCATGTGATGATTTAAATGTAACAGCTGATGGTGATTAAACATAGAGCAAATCTGATGAAGTGATATGTGTAGTTCGCTCCTTTCTTTTGCTTTTAATCTACGCTTTTTATAAATAAGCATTAATCTGAGCATCATGATGTGCACTAGAACTTCAGTTTCTTTGAAGCATTTGTTTCTGTCCTGGTTTGCTGTCATTTGGATAACTTCCTTCCAGCCGTCCCGACCCAAGTGTCCTGCTGCCTGTTCTCCACTTAAACAAAAAATAGAGTGCTGTGTATTTGTGCTTGTGTATCTGTCAGGTTACAGCTCTGTAAATTTGTTAAATAGTGAGGAACTGGTCTGCTTGTGTGAATGTGGCTTAGTTCAGAATTGCCTCAGTCTTGCTCCCTTGTTAAAATTTCCCCCCCCTGATGACACACACAAACAACGGGGTATATGAACCCATCTTGAGGGACACACCTGTTTTCCCTTCCCAGACTTCGGACCTCTCTGCCTCATTAGAGAGAAGGAGGTCGACCATTTGTTAAGAGGTTTATAAAGGTGTCAGCGTGCTGCCTAAAAAGTCCCCAAAGACTCCTGGAAACAGCTTAATTTTCCCCTGGCACTATTTCTGGATGACCTGACACTTCCTGTCTACAGAAACACACACACACACACACACACACACACACACACACAAACACGCACACACACACACACACACCGGCACACTTCTGACGAGTTTAACCTGCAAAGAGGGGTTGCATTAAACCCTGCACGACCTTTGGAAAGGTCACTAGGTTGAAGCTATGTGTGTTTATGTGCACGTGCACGTGAGTGTACATGAATATACATGTGTTTTGAGTAGCACAAGGGGCCCCCGCTCTCCCCTGGATGAAACCTATGCATTGACAATGAGCCAGGTTATTCCCAGTCCATTACAGGGTAAAACTGCCATTAACAAAACAACATACTCTGCTCCTAAGATGTAAAAATAGCCCTTGTGAACCGCTGTGTGTGCTAATTAGCCAGACAGAGTGCTTTGATCAAACCTCTTTTGGCATCTCGGCCATTCCCTAATTGAATTGTGGTGCGCTTTCCTCATCAACAGGCCGAGCGGTGGGACTCATCTCTCTGGGACAGAAGGCAACAGATAATGAGCCTGTATTGATCGAAACGCCTCTGTTCCCTCTTTTTCCCTCCGCAGTCTAACTAGTCCAGACAGTAGGGCTGGATCGTTGTCAGAACCCCGATCAGCCCCAGAGAAAGGCAAGCGTTGGCAGGAAGCCCCGTCTGTCTAATGATTTGTTTGTACTCAAAGAAACAGGCAAGCTCGTTTTTTGTCTCACCGGGTCAGTTGTTTGAAGTTTTGACCTGAAGCTGACCTGGCGTGGAAGCGTTTTGATTGGTCAGATACGGCCGACCAGACATATTGTGAATGTTTGGCCATGAGGAGGGACGTCGTTCTGCATGGTGGTTAATGCGGTACGCTGGACAGTGGTTGATTGATGGAGGAGGCCTCTATGTTGGTCACGGTGGTTTTGCGGGAAAGGGCAGACAGGGACACACATGGTGCGCACACACATAATCACACTGAACAAAGGTAATGAGCTCAGATCTGAACATTGACCCCAGAAATGCCTGCACTGGCTGCACTTACAGATGCAGCCTCGCAGAGACACTATTTCATGCACACGTCTCCACTGACAGCTGCACATTCAGACCTGTGAGTTATAGGTTAGTAGGTCTAGTGTTGGGTAAAGATTACAACCTTTGTATGAGGGGAGGAAGTGCAGCTTTGTCAT
Source organism: Plectropomus leopardus (assembly GCF_008729295.1). Lineage (NCBI taxonomy): Eukaryota > Metazoa > Chordata > Actinopteri > Perciformes > Serranidae > Plectropomus > Plectropomus leopardus. The sequence goes on from NC_056470.1 coordinate 22,275,417, forward strand.
TTCTGACAAGAGGAGAGAGGTGAAGAGAGCTAGAAGGTGTTTATTTGATCATAAGCAATGTGAAGAGAAGGGTGTCGATGTTATCACAGTGAAAAGCTTTGTTTGTGCCGATATACGGGCATTTTCAGTGAGATCTGCAAGTTTTACCTCATCCTCACCCTTTAAAAACTAACATTCAGACTACCCACAAGCGCTATGTGAGTGTGTAATATCTTGCATCACACTGCCCACTTTTCCTCTACTCTTTTGATGACATAGCTAGAGAATAAACCATCTTTGTAGTGAAGGCTTCAGAGAAGAAGGCCGAGTTCAACCAAAGTACTTCCAAGAAAGTTTTAGCGGAGAAACTGAGCGCCTCCTCCTGAAGAGCGTTATCTCTAAAGGCGCAACCTTATCCCTTGGCAGGCATCACGTCATCTCCCACACATTACAAAGGATTCAGGCTGTTTTTTTTCTTCTTCCACTGCTGCATTTTCCTTATGGAGGCACTAACATTCAAATTTCCAGTTGAATATTCATGAGCTTTTAGGGGCTGGATGTCTATCAGCATACTGTCTCACCAATGGGTACTGACTGACACACACATACACAAGGTCCCTGCCCATAGCTTTGATATTAATGCACCACACAGCTGTAATTAGAGTAATTACAGCAGCTGGGGCAAATTGCAAGGCAATAAAACACTGTATGCTGTTAGGTCAGCAGACTGAGAGTTGCTTCTACTGTATAATCCTGTTTTATCTTGCTAGTTCCCATGAGAGGTGATATATCACAACCTGGTAGCTAGTGAAATATGAAAGCTTTTCATGGCAACAGCAAGAAGATTTCAATTTTATCACAGATGCTTAAGACATCTGTTTAGGGTGTCTCTTTTGTTGGTGAGCGTGTGTGTGTAACTTCTTTAGAGCGTCTGTGTGAGCGCGCAGTCGAGTGTGATCAATGATAATGAACTGTATTTCCTTGGCACTGCCATGTTGATGGAGGAGATAGGCCAGCGGGAATAGAGTGGATGGTCACAGCTTTTTTATCTCTCGGTTTCTTTACCCTCCTCTCTGCCTCTCTAGGCTTGCTATTAAGGTTCACATTAAGCCTCTCTGGACTGCAAATCATATCATTGTGAGCAAAAACACTTTTTTTTTTTTTACTCTTTGCTTTGGCTTGCACAGATGGCAGCAGACTACCAAAGCATCCCTATCTGAATTAACTACGCAGATACAAAATATGGTGTCTGTGTTTGTTAGACACAGCTTTCTGTACAGAGATGGGCTCCCCATAAATGAGATGTGTTCACCAAATGCCAACAGACGCCAACAGCAATTCTCAGTTAATTTCTTGTTTTGGAAAGTAGAATTAAATGGCGCTGTTGGAGTATGTGCTCAGGGTTGTGAGGATAGTTATCACTATAACATATGGGTTATTCACACTGATGACCATATTCGGCAGATGTGAACTAAGGGTGGGGTTTGTAATATACCACTAGGCCTAAGGCCACTAATAGTCAATTATATTGTAAGTTTTAGCTTACGGAAGCCTTAAAAGTAGCAGCAATCAAAGCAACAATGGTTGTTAATGTTGGTATGACATTTATACAAAGCATGTGCTTATTAGGACTGTCACTTTTTTAAAAAGTCAAGTTCAAATAAGTTTTACTTAACATGTAATTTGTAAGAATTAACTACTTCCAGGGGCGCATGAGTGGCAGCCACTTACAGCAGCAGGGACCTCTCTTCTGAGTTTTCAGTGTTTTCTGTGTCTTTTTCTCATGTTTTTTTTTTTGGTACTGCATTGAAACATGGATATGCAACTGGCGAGTTGTTCATATTTCTTTAATCTATAATTTCCTTTTCTATATTTAATATCTATCTAATATATTTTCTATATTTGTTTTTGTATTTTATATTCAACTTTTTTTATATTTTATATTGTAGGGTTAATGTTGCACTGAGCTATTTTAGCAAGAACATTTCCACGGTGTGTGGATAATTAAAGGTTATCTTATCTTAAACACAGCGTAATGCAGTGCACACACGCTGCTTCTCAGATGCTTTTGTGTCAGGATTTTCCAATCAGCACAGTTTTGCTTGATAATGGCCACTTTTATATATAAGCTTAATTAACTAATAGGTCAATAGGGCATGCAATAGGTCAAGTAGATTGTGAATTTCAAGAGCACTCTCTGTTAAACTAAAAGGCAAACAGCCTGTTGCACAATTGTAAATTTTGAATTCAGACAGGTTGTTACAGTTCAAATTAATTTTTTATTTGAGTAAAAAAAATATCTTAGTTCTTGTTGCTGTTTGTAGAATCCAGGGGTGTAAATGTTGGTTTGACATACAACCTCCATCATTACTAACATTACTCAGAGAAGCTCGTCTAGCAACACCAAAGCATACATTTACTGCCGTAGAAGCAACTAAATAATCCACACATTAGTCTAAGTGAAGACATAAAACAACCTAAAAAAAACCCAGTGAAATCTATGTCAAATTGATGCAAACCCACTAATGTCCTAGAAGCACATATAGTGCTTGAGGTCTCCAAGGCACCTTCTCTGTAGTTTACACAATCGTGTCGGTGAGCCGGCTGAGGCCTGCTGGGTGAAATGGTCCAGCAATTTAGGATCTGGAGAGACGGGTTCATTTGTAGAAATTTTGTTGCTTGTCAGTAGGATCTTGTGAGATTGATTCATCACAAGTTGTAGTTCAAGCAATAAGAATTACTTCAAGTTTCTGATTACAAGCTGCTGTGAATGGGGAAAGCAAGTATAACACTCTCTGCTTTGAAACTCAGATCTTTGGGTCAGTATATGAAATAGACTTATCTTAAAAGAAAATGCATGTTTTAATTTTCCAGTCCTTCTAAATGAATACTTCATCCATCAAATCATGCAAATCAAATACTCACCCTGTGCTATTTTGAATTCGGGAAGGAAACTGTGTTTATCTTGCATGCCTTCTAGGTGAAAAAAGAGTTAAAAAAAATGGGAAAAAAAGAAATTGATGAATTGAAGTCATAGGGAATCACATTTAAAAACAGCAAAACTATATCAAAATATACATTTGCAACCTCTCGACTCATGCAATATTTATCTAGTCACATGCTTACATGCAATTTTACCAAAACATTACTAATTAAAACACTTCCACATAAAAAACACAAGTAGGCTATTCATAATTTTTTTTACTTTTAGCCTTTAATTGATAGGATACACTTAGTGTGAAAGGGGAAGAGAGAGAGGGGGGTGACATGCAGCGAAGGGCCGAGGCCGTAATTCAACCTGCAGCCACTGTGGCGAGAACATAGCCTCTGTACAGCACCCACACCTACACCCACTCAAACAACCCACTCCAGAGATGTGAAAGTGGGAGATGGAGGGCAGAAGGCTCTAACAGTATATTAGGGATAGTCAAACCTTTTTGAATGGGGCCTGGACTAGATTATGTGAAAATACCTGGGGGCCAGTGGCTCCTCACATCATACAGGTTATTTAAAAAAAAAAAAAAAAAACACACAAATGACAAAAACACAACTATTCATCTTTAAGTAAAATGTATTTAACTTTCCCTTGCTGCTGGCTTTAAGTTTCTTTGCCGTGGCCATGTCTACTATGTTGCAGGAAATGTCTGGTGTTCATTAGCTTCTTTACCATCCATTTATGAAAACACATTAGTTAAATAGTTCCTACTTGCTGCATGTCCATAAACTATATGATTGTCCTGCCATCGTGATGTGAATGAAAATATATATCAAGTGATATTGCTTGATTAACCAACAATGTGTTGATCATATAGCTGAGTGTCACTTAAAATTGGTCTGAGGGCCACAGTTGGTTCCTGGGCCGGAGTTTGGATATCACTGCAGTATGTGATTATGGGCCACAGAAGCTCCAGTGTTTTGTGTGATTTTAGAAATGAAGGTCTTAACCTTGTCTCTGGACCCTTATTCTTTTCTTTTTGAAGTTCATATAGGTCAACATAATTAAGTACAGTACAGTGTGTGTGTAAGTGCTATGCTTGTGCTGTCAAATGGACCCCTGGTGCTCAGCGCTGATTGTGGTCTTGACCCAGACTGTGTTGATTGCTCTGCCTGAGCAGCCCTCATGCACGGAAGAGCAGACCCTGACAGGTCCTGCCTCAGCCATAAGTACCAGCCCTATCAAAAGAAGTTGATTAAACAGCCCACACTGGTTAAGAGTGTGCTTGTGTGTGTGTGTGTGTGTGTGTGTGTGTGTGTGTGTGTGTGTGTGTTTAGGTCACAAAGGCAAGGTGACTGCTTAATAAATGCAAACCCACAGCTCAGACTTTTGGAGCTCCCTCCAGTGTGTCATCATCTCACCTGAGAGCCTAATGCAACCTGGGTGCTCGGGGATGAGCGGCGCTGCTTGAATGTGTAATGAATGTTCATGCTCCGCCCCTAACGTGCATCCTTTGTTGAAATACAACAGGGCTTTGTCTTATCTCCCTTTCTCTTTTACTCCCCCCAACATCCTTTACCCCATTTTTTCCCCCTGCTGGGAATATGTTTGAATTATTGATCACCAGCTGATTTATCAGCGGGGCCAGAGCCTCTGGAAATTTTTGGGGAGATGCAGATACAAAGGTGCAGTGAAACAGAAAAAGAGGGGGAGGGGAAGGGTGGTGGCTCGACCTCTCACTCTGGGCCAATTATGAGCACGACCCTGGAGACCTGAAATCTCTATGTTTAGCTTTCCCTTTTCCCCCTCTCTTTCGTTCTCTTTCCATCTCCCCCCTCCTCTCTGGTGCACTGTTACCACGGAAACCTTTATGTACACAATAAGATGCCGAATAGCCCGCAGGAGATAAAAACCAACCTGTCAAATGGAGACATGGGAATGTATGATGCAAATCTGAGATAGCGTGCTGAGGAGTGAGAGACGAGCGCTGGGACCTCGGGGGGGTTGGGCTGTTTTGAACGTGGGGCTCGGTACACATCCTGCTCTCAGGACAACTGTCACTCGCTAAAGATAGCTCAACTTACATACATAGCCTTTAACCTCACCACAAAAAACGACCCACCCAAAATGCAACATAGCAACCAGTTGGAAAGAGCTGGGTGGTTTACTTGGGAGTAACTTTATCTAAAATGTGCTCATTGCTGTTTTTTGTTGCCATTGCTTCTCTGTGTGTCTGCATGTAATGCTTAGCTCTGTGTCGTTGCTTCATGCTGCTTGCATGGCTTTCTGTACTAAAAAGCTGTAAGTTAGGCATATATAATTCTACCTCTCATTTGTGCAATAACCCCCACAGCTGCTACAATGTTTTTGTTTACACAGTTTATATACTGGTTATTCTTTTTTGCACTACACTGTTTACACTGTTTATTTACTGATTATTCTGTTTTTGCACTATTTATTCTGCTGTTTACATTCTGTTTATCTGTTTTCTCTCTACTGCGCTCATTACTATGTTTGCTCTTGTTTTTTTTTTGTTTTTTTTTCTTTTTTAGTTATATAGACTATATTTTTAATTCTTTAATTCTATTTTAACTCTGTTGTGCCTGTGCACTTTACTGTTTGCCCTGTCCTGTCTGATATCTGTCTACGCATGGGATAGTGAGAAACATAATTTCGATTCCTTTGTATGTCAAGTACATGTGAAGAAATTGACAAATAAATCTGACTTTGACTTTGACTTTGACTTTGAGATATTGTACTTTTTACTCCACTACAATTATTTGACAGCTTTAGTTACTAGCTACTTTTCAAATTAAGATTTTTGTTTGTTTATTTGGGGTTCCAATACCCATGTGCCCGCGTCTCATGAAAAACACCCAATTTTGTTCAGTACTTTTACTTTTTATTCATTCGTAAATACATTTTGTTGATTACTTACACACTTTTAACCAAGTGAGGTTTTGAATGCTGCTGGCATTTGCTGTTTCTCATTGCTATTACTGCTCTGCATGTAATGCTTGGCTTTGTGTCGTTGCTTCATGCTGCTTGCAAGGCCGTTTTTGCTAAATGCTGTTTTCTATTGCTTTGTTATTGTTTTGTCTTGTTTCTGTCTTTAGAATTCCTGTTTGTCATCGCTATTGCTGTCTTTGTGGTGTCCTGCTGTCTTTATGTGAATTTGATCATCATTTTATAGGTTTCAAAACATCTTGCCAAAGGACAGTCGTTGAAAATTAGCCAGCTGGCTAACACTGGCACATTTACCGAAATGTTTATCAATGTGTGTTGTCCTTATGAATAAAATAAATTTAATGAAATTTTTACTTTTGTTAGAGGTTGCTTGTTAAACACAGATTAAAGCAGCCAGGTTTTATGCAAATTAAGCAGAGGTGGTGACTTTGCTGTTGTTTCTCGACCTTCCCTGGAGTTTGGAGTCACTGCCCTTGCTGCGTGCATGTTAGTTTATAATAATATGTGTGTTCTTGGAAAAACCGTCTCCTCTTTGTCCCTGGTGGCCCCTTTTTACAACTGCTCGCCATTTTAATGTCTTCAATTTAACAGACCATTAATTATGTGGTAATAGCGAAAACCTTGGGCTGGCAAATGTGAGCGTGTGCGCCTGTGCCCATCCATGCAGAGGCTCGTGTGAGTGTGCCTGTGTGTGTTCCACATCAGTGACACTGCAATATTAAGCTATAATGGAGATAAAACTAGAACTATTTGCAAGCCCATTTCTCTCTTTCCATTCCAGCGGTTCCAGCGGTGTCATTTGTTATAGTGTGGCATCGAATAAATTGCTTCGGGAGCACCACAGCTGGGATGACTATCTTGACAGATCGCACTCAGTTGAATGGCTGCAAAGCATATTTATCTCACTCAAATCCCCCCACTGTTTTTGGCATTCAGTCCTTGTTTTACAAGCGGCTGATGACTTCACGGATGGTTTTTGCTCTAATTGTGTTGTGTGATCAAACCGTTAGACAGCAGGGATGCACGTGGCATAACTTCCTCAGCTGGTGGATAAAAGATTAAAAGTGATGGTATTATGATGAAAAGAGCAATATTACTGACTCAATTATGGAAAGTAGAGCTGGAGGGTACAAACTGCTGACAGCTGTTTGCCGTTCTTGACTGCATATTCTTGATGAGAATTTCCTCTGTCGCAGCTAAATTGCCTACTTGTTAATTGGGGCGAAACCTAAACAGTTTTTGTTAGATCTGGGACATGGGAAGGCTGAAGGGGAGAGGGGATTGGCTGGTTTAAGCCGCTCTCATTTCGTCACTGTCCCTTCCATCCTATCCATTGTTGGGATGTTTGGGTTTTATCCATGGCTGTATTCTCGTCCTGCTTTTCTTCAGTCATCTCAGAGAAATCAAAGTGTCTCTGTGTGTGTGTGCGTGTCGCAGTCTGCTGTCTCATCTCTCATTTTCCACATGACACCCACACAACAAACAAGGAATTTGGAGCCACAAGAAAAGGAGACAAAACCTCACAAGTGACATTAATCCCTTGGGTTGAGGCTGAAATCATAACAGCCAGTGCTGCTGCAGTCTTCTTCAAGTTGATGCAGCAGAGTCTAAATTAGCCTCTAATAATCCGCACATTGCTGCCACCTTTGCAGATAAACTTAAAAGACATGTTGGCTGACGGCAAAGTGGAGAGAGAGAGAGATAAAGGGAGGCAGAGAGACAGAGCGAGATAAGTGTTTTACAGGAGATTCCAGCCATGTGAGGAAGGATGTTTGCTGTCACTGTGTTTGAATTTGGGTCATATCTCAGTGAACCTTGAAGTCAGATGTTGATTTTTGCGCTAAAATCCCTAAAATGCTGTCTAGTCAGTTTTGTGTCGGCTGTGGTTATTGAGAAAGCGAGCATGAAAGCAGTTTAGACGTGGCACGGGTTAACTGTTAAAAATGTCTTGTTTCTTGTAGCATAAGATTAGCTATGATGCAAGCAAGACTTGTTCCCCTTCACTGAATCTCACTGAATGCTCTGTCACACATGTAGCCATTATCCGCTCTGAGCTTTATCCTTTGATCAGCACTGTTAACATGGACAACTCTCAATCACAGCTGACGTAGTAAAAGGTGGTGGCAAGTGATATTTACTTTATATATATGAGCATGTGTAAGTACGTAAGTGTACCAAAAGGATTAGTGAAATTTTATGTAATCTCTTATTTTATTTTTAAATGAAATGGAGGGTGTTATGATGGCTAGATGCTGTATTGTACTGTAGTATTTTGGTACATAAAAAGCCTTTTTCACAGGAGACATTTGGACTTATAGTAGGAGAAGTATAGTTGTTATTAATAACATTAACGATGGCTCTGTTCTGTTCAAGTGTCACAGCTGTGACAGTGAATCAACATGAACTTCACAAGGAGTCTGAAACTGATGCTCCTAATTAGAATTCAACCATTGTTGAATTTATTATTTACACCTGTGCTTTTTCTCCAACATCATGTCAAAATGTCATCTGTGAAAAAGGCTCAGGGATTTTTTTTTTAGATATGATTATAAAAATATAACATTTCCAACAACTAGCACTATAAAGTCCAAAAATCAAAATGTCTTAAATAAAGACATATTTAATCATTTCCAAAATTCACAACATGTTTTTATCTAAAGAAACATTTTGCTTCAGTCAATATTTGTTGACATTTAGACTTTCAAAAACAATATTTTCACTGCTGCTTAAAAACTGTTTGCTCTCTCACTCACTGCACACAAAGGGAGGTACGTACCTGAAATCTAACAGCACCACAAGTTACATACTTATTAATGAAAGCAGAAAATAAAAACTAAAAAACAAATTTAATATGATGAATCACTTTATTCAAATTGAGGATTTTGTTTGAGGATTTCTTAGGGTGAAAATATGACATTCAAAGCTTCACTCAGTTTAAGAGTAAAGACACAGCAGAAGATCTCTTATATTGTCACCATGAATCATGGAAAAAGAAATAAGAAGACACAATTACATGGCATCCAGGGTTATAGTTGTGTAAAAAAAAACAATAACTGATGGAATGAAGGACAATATTTATATATTAGTGGTACCTTTGATGGAAGCACCTGGAACTCCACATTCAAAATCATAAATAGCAGCTTTGAATGTAAAGAAATGGCATTCATTGCAACCCTAATCACATGTAATGTACACATCAAAGATTATCTAGACTATATGAATGTTGTTGAGAGTAAAGAAAGTATTCGGAAAAAAGCAAAGTAAAAGCAAAGCAGACGAGATGTGGGATGGGGAAAGTGGGTAGCAGATGGAGAGACAGAAAGGAGGTCAGAGTGTCTTAGAATGGGACAACTTTTATCACTAACAAGGCCAGTCGACGGACCAGGCGGGGCAACGACTCTCTCAATTGGTTTGAACATGGACTGTATACTGAGACGGGAGAGCTTCATTCAACCGAACTCATAAAGCTCAAACTGACTGAACACAGCTGCCCTCAACTGTATTGAAGCGAACTGAAAATGATTGTCCAGTCCAGAAGATGCCTAATACTTTATCTTAAAGTAAGCAACAGTAACAGAGAAAACATTACAACCTAAAACAAAACAAAACAAAACAAAACTGCAAAGTTGAAAGTATTAAAGTAGTTTGCCAGTGTCCAGAGGGAGGCTCAGTTCAAAGCACTGGCTTTTATTATGTTTATTTCAGTGGGACGGATTTGTGCGTTGTGTGTTCCCAATAGCACTGAAAGATTAGCATGTTATTAGCACTAAGCGCGCTGGAAGTTTAACATATTTCATATTAAATAAAGAGCTCTTTGATTCTTAGGCTTTCAATAGCCACTTCGCACAAACCGGAGCTGCAATGAGCACTTCACTCAGGGTCTGTTTAGTACCACTACCTAAAACAAGTGGTACTTAGTGAAGTTCAAAGGGACCAGCTGCTGTGCACTTCACTGTGCAGACCATATTTCAAACAGTGAAGAAGAAAGTGGCTTATGAAGGCACCCTACCTCTTAATCCCTGTCTCAGCTCTGCTAGACCAGGCACCACCAAGGGCTATCTATCTATCCAACCCTTCATGTACCCAATGAAAGCCACACACACACCATCACACACATGCTGAGATTGGCACCATTAGTTACACAAGGACCAGGCAGGCACCAGAGCATAATGACTTTACCCAGGCGAGAGGTGAAAAATTGGATTGGAGAAAATTTTTGAGAAGTACTTTACTGCCTGCTGGGAGTCACAGAGTAAAGACAAGCCAGGGCCAAGAGTGGGACATTAAAAAAAAAAAAAAAAAGCCTGCCAGCCTCTGATTCATAGCTTGTCTGTGTGACTGTATTTCTCCTAATTTAGGTTTGGAATAGAACAGTTGTTTTGATGTCTCTCAGGATAGTAGTTATTTAAGTAACACCAGCTCTGTGAGTTTGTGTGTTGCCCTCAAACAGCTTTCCCCATTTCATCTAGTAGTTCCCAACCTTTTTTCGTGACAAGAGCCCCAGAATTTTGGTTTTGGTTGTTAGACATGCTTAAGACCAGAATTCTATAGTTGTCAACTACAGTTGAGGAGATAAGTGTGGAAGAAGTGAAACCTATGATTAGAAAACTCATTCTTACGACTCTTACTCACGTCTGTGGTGAATGAAATAGTAAATTTATACCCCGTTTTTCTGGAGACCCCTGGAACTCCCCCAAGGACTCGTGAGAACCACTGGTTCAATGTAACAGCAAAATGCTCTCATTACTCTTTATATATATCCCCAACAAAATCAGTGCATTTATGTAGTTTTTTCAAACGGTGTAAAATAGGCAATAGACTCCTTCCCCATTAGCAGTAGACCAGAGCCATGTAAACAGCTCTGCAGTGGACAAAAATCCCTTTTGTTTTTTTCTGTTGTGCCATGTTTGAAGTCGCAGACACACCAGGAAACAGGTTAGTAAACATTAGAGAACAGCATGGAGTTCAGTGAAAATGTTATGGTGGTTACTTCGTGTTATGTCAGTTACTTATTCAGTCTCTTTTAAACTCAGTGCATACTAATGGATCAATGTTCGAGCACTGCTTAGGTAGAGACAACAGTATTTTGTGGCGGCACGTCATTGTATTACACTGAAAAAGGGTCGAAAATGAGAGCATCCACCAGAGTGTCTTCTTTCTATCACAGCTGATCGGAGCCAATCTAAGCTGGAGTCAATAAATACCCGTGACTACCGCATTTATCCCAAGCATGAATGCTGATTGTAACCTTTCCCATTAAATACAAGAGCCAGCTGTTAATGGGTGTTGGTGAGTTTTTTGTTCAGCAGGAAAGGGACTTTTATTGTGATAGCATGCTTTGTAAAATGACGGTACCCACGTTGTGTCTAGGGCTGTCCAATTCCTGCCAGATTTAAATCATCAGTCGGAGACCCCTCAGTAAACAAGATATTGCAGTTGTTTTGTTTTTTGTGAGTCACTGTGCTGTGCAATGTGCTTCTGGGGAGACTTTGGTGCTCAGATTTAGGAAGGGAGTGAGTGCTCTTGACTTTCACAGTACTCTTTGATACAGGCTGCTGCGTAGACGCAGGCAGCGAAGCAGATAGGGAGTCCTGCACTGTTAGGCTTTGAGAAAACATTATTTTCTCTCCTCTGCTGAGAAGTGGTGCATTTTAAGCTAACTGCAAGTTATTGAGTCTCTGGCCTTTGTTTGATATCTAGTGTCAGTGTAAAATGTTGTTGCACACTGCCAATCCGCTGTTAGCATCGTGAGGTTATTTACTATATTACATGAATGCCACAGTCACACTGAATGTCCCACTGCATCCTGTTCACACTTTAAAACTTTATTTTAAAAAAAAGAAAGAATTGTCATAGATTCGTATTAAAGAGCCAAATCGGATTCAACTGGTATAATATAATCTGTAATAATGTTATTAAATTCCCAAAATATATATATTTTTTAAGCATACATCTTCTATATAGGCTAGTAAAATTGGCTTCCTGCCAACATACCATATGATCATCGCTGATACTAAGTATGCCGTGATCCATTCACATCCACTCACATAGAGCCGTGGCAGCAAACGAGACCCTAAATGACCAGATTAGAGTATAATTTGGACCCTGTCTGGCTCATAGTCCAGGTCAGGTCTCTGTGAAGGCCTCTAATATCTATAGATTTTCACCACCTCCTCTGTTCCCTCTCTGTTTGCTTTATCTGAAATTTGTCAGAGCCCCAAAAGGTCTATTTATCAAGTTAATTACAAGAATGCAAAGAAGAAAGTATAAAACAATGCAAGACTGTGTGTAGCAATGATCATTTTTTTCAGATTTTCTATCTTGTTAACCATCTGCCGACCCCACAGACTCATGTTGTCTTCCCCAGGGGGGGGGAGCTCAACACCCAAATAGGGAACCACTGATACACAGGGCTCTGCAAGCACTCATGGAAGCACAGTTAGTGCTTGGTAATTTCCATATTTGTTAGGGAAATCAGAGCAAAAGTTGTATGTCTGAACTGTAAGAAGAGAAAGTCAGTAAAAGAGGCAAGTGATGAATCAGAGGCCAGCTTGGTTTTTATACTGTATCATGTTTTGCCCTTGCAGTCACCCCCAGTGACTACCAGCAAATGGTTAAGTATGTTTGCCAATGGGAGTGCAAAACATTTATGAAACAGAACTGGACATTTCGATATTGCATGCAAATTTCCCTTCTGAATCTTATCGTTTTATCAGGCTTGGCCTCATTGGACAATGTGTGCTTGTAAGTAAAAACTACCCATTAGCGACTCCATTGAGATAAAAAAAACAGGAGATAGTGTGGTGGTAAGTAATTCATCCCTCGCATCTTCCCCTCAATGCCGTCCTTCTGTCTGACTGTGTGAGTCAGAGTTATATACTTGAAGAGGAGACTGACTCATGCAGCCTGAAGTCATACAGAAAGGGCACAAACACACACACACACACACACACAGACCTTCAAAGCCACAGATCCTGATGACACATTCAGTAACATGTTATCAGAGGACATTGGAGGACATGCACAGAAAGAGAAACACTGATGTGATTTATAGTATCTGGAGGCTAAGGTGTAGAGCTGTGAAAATGAGAGGGTCACCAGTCATCTCCGTCCTTTTGCTCAGGGGGGGAGTGTCATCAGGTCCTAACACCTCATCAAGTGTGTGTCCTACTACTGCATATCACTAACTTGTGACACTACAGTTGAGTTATTCATTGGTAACAACTGTCAAAGCCACCCTGACACATGTTTGGTCTCTACTTGAAACTGTTACTCGTGCACTTATCTTAAGCACACATGCACATCTTAATTAGTTATCAAATGATGCGGATCAAACGTGTTTTCCCTCTCAGACACGTTCACTCTGATCCTCTCATCTCTCTTTCATGTGTGGCTTACTTCCCACGGCATGTTAAAGAAGGTGGCGATGATTGAAATGTTTTGGGACTTTGAAGTTCTCACTTAAGGTGTCGAGGAAAGGAGGGATTAGTGTAAAGCTGCGACCACTTGTGTGTTCTTTAATGCTCGGCTAGTAGAAACTGAGAGTAGGGCTGAGAGATACGACTAAAAATGTTATCACAATAACAAATGTACATATCAGTCGATATCGTTAATTATCATGCTAAGAAAGTCAAATCATTATTTCCTTAACGTTTAAAGGTTGATTTGTGCTCCTGAGTAAAAGCTGAAGAAACTAGAGGGTTGATTATAGTTTACACTATTTAATGTCAGAACATGACAACAGCAGAACATTTTACAAATCTGAGGTAGATTCAAAACAGTTATAATCAAAATAATCTCAATAAATAAAACAATAGACAAAGAAATCATAATTCTGGTCAGCAGCATTTCAAACTCTTTGTGCAGATGGTTTAAAACATTTTGCGGGTATTTTAGCTGACAATGTAAACAGAACATATAGACAAAACAAATCCAACTGTGGTCAGTATTTCTGTATTCTGTACAGTTATATGCCTACAGTATGTAATTTCACAATCAAAACAAGAACAAAAGATGAAGACGTTTTGAAGTTGCTTGAGGTCATTTTAGGATTTGGCGATATGGATGAGATTAAATATTGTGATATCTTTTGACCATATTAATATTAAAACAGTATTGTAGGGTTGACTGTGTGTTGGTTCACACAATACTTACACAGTTAGATTTTTGATAAATAACCATCAGAAACATGAATATAATATTCAGGCAAATAGTAGAATAGTTAGAATACTCTGGTAAATTCAGAAAAAATAAATCACTTTACTGTAATGCAGCCCTAAAAACCAGAAAAAAACACTTGCGTTGTTACGATATTCGAAATCTCAGACCATAGCTGTGTTATATCTCATTACCAATATAATATCAACATATTGCCCAGCCCTAACTGAGAGGAATATACACAATCTAACATCATCGGATAGAAACAGAAAGATTAAGGCCCACGATTCTTATCAGTACGGTATCACATGACTGAAGGAGGGAATAATTAATGGTTTTGGAGAACGTGAGGTTAAAAAAAATGAGAGGATGGAGCAAAGAAGTGATGGGCAGTAGTGAAGGTGAGAGAGGGGCTTGTTGCATCCTGCTGTCCTACCCACCCACTAATTGCTCAGTATTTATGGCGGGAGGAGTGGTATGTGTGGGCAACATGCTTCTCCACATATACACACCCAAAACCAAAATACACACTAAGAGATTCCGTCACCCTAGAGGGAGTCATTTGTGCTCGCAGGAGGTCGGTGGGAGGCTTTTACGGGTTGTTATGTAGCCGGCTCACTATTCCTGGAAGAGCGTTGGTATCTTTTATCAAATTCTACCCCACTCTCCAGTACGCTGCTTCCTATGAATTGTGGGCTAATTGTGCAATATGGGTTTGTGTGCTTGTGTGTGTGTGTGTGTGTGTGTGTGTGTGTGTGTGTGTGTGTGTGGGCAGAGAGGCCTTTCTGTACTTGATTGATTGTTGTCATCTTAGGGTATTATTGAGTTAGCAGTAAACGTGATAGGCTCACTGCAGCATCTCAGAGGAGCACGAACACACATACACACATGTCCCTCATGCCTATACACTACTTCCAATTCAGTGACTGGTGGATGTATTTCAGGGTAAGGGGCCATGGCCGTGTGTAGTGAATAAATGAAGGGATCTAACGTATGTGTGTTAGACGGATGAAGGTTCATGCTCATTAGCAAGCCTCTGCATATGCGCAAATGCGTGTGTGCAGAGGTCATGGTAGGTGTTTCTGTGATTGTTGGATAGTAGAGAATAGGATTGTGACATCAGCAGTATTGAGCAGCGCAAAGCATTGTGGATGAGACACAGAAGCTATTGTAGAGACTGACGACCATACCAGTAAACCAATACCATACCCATAAACCTCAATGAAAAGAAGAAGAAGAGGCTGAGGACAAGTAAACAGTGTAGTTCACTTTATATAGTTATTCAGTTTATACAGTGTAAATGTTTGCTGCCGTAGCTGTTTTCACAACCGGCATGGGAAAGGATCGTTAATTACATGCGACTTTTTAGCTTTCCAGCTTGGAAGCAAAACAGTGAGTCTCAGGTTGCCAATTTAATAAAGAAATGTTGAAGGACATGGGTAAAGGATTCAAGATTCAAGAAGAGTTATTGTTATTCCAAAACACAAGCTTTTAGAGAGGGAATGAAACTAAGGGCCCGGTGAGCAACAGTAAAACAGAACACTAAAATCTAAAACCAGCAGAAACAATAAATAAATACAATGATATAAAACAACAGTCTAAGATTAATAAAATAAAGAAGCCGTAAGTGGAACAAACGTCACGTCACACGTCGTGTGTGTGTGGTGAGTGGCAGTTAGTTTACTTACCTTTATAATTTCTGACCTCATCTAAAATGTAGTTGCTCACTCAACAAACAAGGTGTGAAAAAAACTCAAGAAAAGTTACATTTGGCAGCCCACTAAAATCGCCAGACCACTCCTTATTTTCATACCTATAGTTTGTATGGATTGAGGCCATTTAATTCTCTTTTCTGGGTAGTTTATGTTGCACTTGTTCTTTGGACTTCTTCAATGCACCTTCTGGCAGATGGCAATACCAACTTTTGGGTGCATACTGCTACCTACCGTACCAGATTTCTGTCTACATGGGAGAGGCGTGCCCTAAAGTGTTCCCAGAATGCATTGCGCTATGATATTGTTGCCTATTTGACTATTATTAGTGTTTAAAAAAATTGGAAATGAGACAAAGATATTTTGCAGTTAAGATAAATACTTTGATTAAATTTTATTACGCTGATCAGGTGAAGAAAATGTGAGCTTCCCCACAAATGAAAATGTCTTTATTCTGTTAGACTTTTCATTATTGTAATGAGAAAAATGGAACCAAGTATACCCAAATAAGAGCCCAAGGCTATTTGCATTCATCCAGCCAAACAGAGTAAAAGCTGTTCAACAGATTTTTCAGTCTTTTGGATCTTGCTTTTTCCATCAGGATTACCAGAGGACATTCTGAGAGCTCAGCTGTACTATCTTCAACATGAGAAGATAAACTGCACCCTATTTTCTTTCTTGCATTGTGTGAAGGGAGCTACAGTTTAACAGTTTTGACTTGACAAAGATCAAATATACAGTATGCTGTGTATTACTTTTTTTAAAGACTTTATTAATTTTTTCAAGAAGAAAATTACACAAAATTGAATCTATGCAAACATAGAAAAGCCAAATAAAAGGAAATAAAAATGCATAAAAAAATAAAAATCAAACAATTCGATAAATACTTAATACTTACTTACAATTAATGTATAAATAAAAATGCTTCCACTGCAGCTTGTAATCATCACTGTCCAACTTCATCCCACCATACAGTCAACATGAAGCAAGTATGCAAAGGCTTCCACCCTGCTCCTTGGGATAGAGCATATCTCCAAATACACCCTGCTGACCCATTATACTTTTCATGTCTGTGTGTTTAAGATAAAGACACTTTAAGACAATTTGCACAAGTTAAAAATGATCATAAAATAGAGCACAATTAAGTGCAGTTTTGAGTTTTGATCAGTGATTTTTTTTAATCTGTTCTGGGCTACTGTAGAAGAAGCATGGTGGACTCTGTGGAAGATGATGCTGAGTTTTTACATATAAACAGCCAATATTCAGGTAACAAAAACACAACAATCAATAGTTTCAGGCATTAATAAACTAATGAAAACATAGTTATGAATATCATATTCCATTTCTGCCAATAAAGCCACCTGAATCCTACACACTTGACTATAAAAAAGTGTTAAGTGTTCCCTTAATAGAAGAGATCATTTTATTCTAAAGATATACCTAAAGACAGTTCTTTGAACCATTTACCAATACTTGGTCTATTTACATTTTCTCTTGATAGTGCTTAATTTGTTTTGTGTTTAGAGATAAAAATCCCAAAAAGATTTGCTATTTCTTTCCTATGTTAACATTCTTTTGGATAACAACTTAATAAGAAAAGCTTGGGCTTAACAAAATTTTTTTAAAAAGCTTGTATTAATAAAACCTCTTTAGTCATGTATGTGTGCGTATTACTGCAGTATTGCCAAGTTATAGGAATTGTTGAACACAGCCAACGTTGTAAAAGTGTGGGTACAGGGATTTACGATGACGCACACTGTCATTTTTAAGCTTCCTTATGATCATCTCATCTTTTTCTGCTCAGATGAATGTGGATAAAAACCTTAATTGAAATGTAGCTTCAGGTCTTTATTTGTCTTTATATGTTAGGGTCCCAGTTGGCTACCATCCTAATGATCCACCCGTAATCAGCTGCAGATCTGCTCATTAATACCACTGATCAGGTGCCTTTCTCACACATTTGTCCGTCTTTGAATTCGATTGGATGAGAACATGGGATTCTCATTAAATTAACACCTCATGTTGTATGTCTTCATGAAATACTGTCTTTTATGTTTGTCCAGGCATGCACCCAAAAAGCCGGGGCTGATTAATAACTCTACAAATGTTGTCGATTTGTAAGGGTCAGTCCTGAAAGCTCCCCGACATATTTAACTGCACCTCATCTTTGCATTCCTGCACAAGTTTTATTGAGCTCTCTTACCATGACCCAGAGCTGACCAGAAGATGTATGACTCTTTTGACTTTATTCATTTTCCTCAGCCTCTATATCCAGGGGATAGAGGAAGGTTATCAAGAGAGAGGGAGCTCAGTTTTTCTACGTAGGCATATGTCGTTTGTGATTTTCTCTCATCTTGCCATTTATCTGTTTTTCTGCCATCTATTTTTTTTCATAATATTCTCCCCATCCATCACAATTTTGTTTCTCTGCCATTATTTGTTCTCTTTTTTTTTCTCTTCCCTCCATTAGAGTGAAGGCTTTATCTTTGACTTGCTGAGCTATTCCTTGACTTTGGTACGATAATGCTTGATGCGGGTCACAGTTCACTCATCGCGACCTCTGTCGCTTCACACCCTGTCTGTGGAGTTATTGCCCTCGCCCTCTGTTCGAAGGAGTGTTCATTTTTAATTATCACTCAGTATTTGATCATCTCTCCCCCCTGCCTGTCACAATGTCTCATTGGGTTGCTGGTAACATTTCCATTACATTAGGAAGAGCAGGCACGGCTGTGTATCGAATGTGTGGTGTGTGTGTCTGTGTGTGTGTGTGTGTGTGTGTTTGCATGAATGTGCTCGATGGTGCGTTCCTATCATTGCGGCAGAGACGAGATTCTTCCCTCCCTCATCCATCTTCAAGCGCTTGGCTGGAAATGACATGTCGACACACAACGAAACACATCGCTGCTCGAGATACACAACCCCCCCACACACACACACATACACACACACTGAGAATGGAATTGGATTGGCGATGGAATTCTAATTAAATGGTTCACACACACCCCTCCCTGTACTTTCCCCCCAAATGGCATGCTAATTGAGTTGATGCAAATAGGGACTCACAGTCTTAAAGCTTCAAATTGCTTTGTTTTGTTTTTTTTTTGCTGTTGCACAAAATGTTGCACACAAAGAGCTCAGGTGGAGGGATGGGAGAAGAGAACAAGAAAAAAGGACCTCATGAATGAATCAATATTATGTTTACAAGCACAAAACATTCCATTTTTTGCCCTTATTCTGAAAAAGATAATATTCCTACTAGGGTTGCAACGGTATGAGATTTTCATGGTATAATAACCATCACAAGAAGTATTTCATGGTATCACTGGATTACAGAATTGTTATTGTTATCAGTCAAAATGACCCTTAAATAATGTTAACAGAAGGTCTAGTTTTGGTTGAACAAATATTTTTATGGCAATAATAAGGATTAGAAACTACTTTTTCAGTGGAAGTTTGTGTAAAACTAAAAAGTTTCCCTTTAAAAAAAAAAACTATCAAACAACTAAAGGTGAGATTCTCTGTCCAGTTGCATTTGTTTAAAATATTGAAGATAACCAAATGTACACAGTATGAAAATTGTCAACTTTCATATCATGATGCATGTAAACGCCCTGAATGTGAAAAGATCTAGAATCTGTTGTAGATGTAGGAGGGTATGCCTGCGTTGGGAAAACTGTGGAATTTGTTTTTTTCATTGTAGACGGTTTAACTTTGCTTATGCATGTGCATGTGTACACATTGTTTGCAAGCACATATTTCAATAAGAACCTAAGCTCACCGCAGTGGTATCATTAAAGAAGGCCCCTCGCCTCCCATAAAGTTCCCAGAGCATTCTTAATCCTGGAGGCCATTGGCAGGAAGGTTGGAAATAGTGAGCGCCTCTTTAGCTCAGCAGGGGTTGAATCGATAAATCTGTCACTGTTTATTTTACAAAACTTCCAGTCTTCACCTCTGGCGCTCCCACAGTCAGAGGCTGAACACTCAAGCTGTTCATGTCTGCTCACTTAATGGAGGATTGTTGGCCAATTGCCGTGAGGTGAATAGATATTGTCTTCAATAAACCATGAGCGGTACATGACCACGCTGCCAGTATGTGCATGTGGGTCGCCATTGTGTAGCTTTGACAACCTCAGAACGTCCTTTGCAGTTTGCTGTCACAGCAGGAGAGGCAGTTTGCGTCCATGTCAACCTCACCTGATTCCTTCCTTTTCTCTCGTCCTTTAGGTATTGGCTTTAGAAAGACAGGTGTTTGACTTCCTGGGTTACCAATGGGCCCCAATCCTCGCCAACTTCTTCCACATCATCATTGTCATCCTCGGCCTCTTCGGCACCATCCAGTACCGACCACGCTACATTGTGGTGGTGAGTACACACAACTCAAGTTGGATTGATTTCAGGTTTGGCGTACTGGTCTAGTGTACGAGCTTAAACCGGTTTAATTTATGCAAACTGGCTGAGCCGGCACTTGCCATTATGTCATGTCACGTTCAATTTGAAAAGAAGCCTGAGTCACAGTGCTAAATTACATTACACCTTGCATTACATTAGTAATAAACAATGTGACTGTGAAATTAATATAATATCATGTTTGTAAACTTATGGAGCAACTAGTGTCCAACAGGTTGTGTTCATGAAAGAGATCACATTTCAGCAAGGCGGGAGGTCAGGAGAGAGAGCAGGCTGTTTTTGTGTACTTTTTAGGCTTATTAGAGAATCAGTTGTTCTCTTAAAAAGACTAAAACTGCAGCAATATGGAAACCTTTTGGATGTTAAGCAGAAGAAAGAGCTGTCCTTAATGGATGCAAGCGCTGTTATCAGCCGGACTTTTGTCGGATGCTGTGTTTCTATTTATTCCTGTTGCTTGATTTAAAAGCAAAGCAGTGGATGAAGACTGGCTGATACATGTAGCTGAAATGAGGAATTAATTAATATTATATCTACTTTATTTAACTACAAAAACCTAAACACAGTGTCAGCTGGCTGGAGGGAGATCTCCTGGAAGCTAAAAGTTTCTACTAATTTATGAGCATAAAAAAAACTAAAAACAAGCTAGGGTAACAATACTGACTGTTGGTTACATTGTTTCTCATTTTAAGAAAATATCACAACATAAAACATGTCTTTTCTGATTTAAAAAGCAACATTACAAACGTAAGAAGATAGCCACTCACCCATCTTGTGTTTACATCTTCAGTCTGATCTTGAGCGCACAGCTGATTGCTCCATGGTTTGTTTACAAGTGACAGAGGGGCATTTTTAATTGAATCTATGTGGCAAGAGAGCACTGGTGTTACAAGATGCTACATGATAGATAGACAATCATTTGCTGTTGGGACACAGTCGGGATTGACTGCTGAATCATGCGGGTCACATGGTAAAATTCAGTAAATTTGTCCGTTCTGGTGTTTGGCTTACTTTCAAACCATTTGAAAATTTTTACATTGGCCCAACCCTACACACAACTGAAGAGTAGTAGCTCATGTGACATTGTACAGTCTGCCACATAATCCTGTTCCTCACAGTTTGTTAAGCAGTTCACTGTGCATTAGTCCTCTGCCTGCATTCGATTGGACGTGTTGTTGCTTTTCCTCTTTAATTGCAAAGTGTGCTGCACTCTCTTGTGCATTGTGTGACACCCTTAAATCACTCTAATCCCATGGTAATTAGGGCTAATTAAAGAGGGGGTGGGTGTGTTGGGGGGACTAAGGAGCTCATCAGATTTATACTCAGCGTCGAGTTTCTGGACAGAGAAGGTCATTCTTTGAAACACGGTACAAAGCATGTGCTGCCTGTCGTTTCACTCCTTTTGTTAGAGGGTGCCACTATAAAGCTTCATAAATGTGCTTTTATGCACTTCAGTTTTTATTTTAAACCATAACGTTCACAACAGGCATTAAAAGCATATTTTCTGCAGCATTAGTAAAAGCACAGATGGTGATGTTAATGACAGGAAAAGAGATACGAGGAAAAGGGAGTAAAGAGAGACAGAGGAGATGTTGAAGGATAAATGATAGCCACACAGGAAAAGACGAAGAAACAGAGGAAGTAGGAATGGACGGGAAGACAGGATGGAGGGAAAGTAGAGCTATTGTCTCATTTCAAGTGGAAAATGGGAGAGAGCAAGCTCAGGGGTTTCATGATTCAACATGTATGTTTATACGAAGGTGCTGCTCTCACCCTGCGCTCTTCCTCTGACACCTCTGACATTTTAAAAGCACGATTCATCGTGAGTCAGAGGATTTTACAACCTTCACAATGATGACTCTCTCTCTCTCTGACAGTGAATACCACTCTGTGTCTGTCAACAGTTGGCTGTCTGACTGTACAATTTTATAAGTCGTGAACTTCATTCAGCCTTAGCAGTTAAAAAGTGTGCATCTCCCTCAGGGCTCAAATAAACTTGCTGAACTTATTGGCGCCTTTAAAAAAACAAATGCATTTGTGTGTAAGCTGTTTGGATGTCTCTAGAGCATATGGTGTGTAATAACACATGTGCGTTAAAGAATATTTGCGTGTGTGGTGGGACACTGTCCCCTGACTTGACTGTGTTTATAAAATCATTCATTCTACCTGCTATTTTATTTTGTAGCCGTCACATCATGCTCTGTTCAGTGTCCATGGAGCTAATCTGTCTGTGTCTTCACCTTCCCCAGTATACAGTATGGGCCGCTCTGTGGGTGGCCTGGAACGTCTTCATCATCTGTTTCTACCTGGACGTAGGAGGCCTGTCCAAGGTGAGACTTTCGAAACTTTCACTATGCTGTTTTCTCCAAATCTTTCGTCATGCATCTGTCAGCCACAGTCGGGTGGCTTTGTGTGTTTTGTGATGAATATTCTTTTCTCTCTGAGGTCACAGTTACAGGCTGGTGGGGGAGTGAAGCCTGATTTATATTTCTGTCTTTAAGAGTTGCGCCACCCACATTATAGATGTCTTTAAGACATGTTGAGAATTTTACCATAGCTGATAGACACTTATACCATGACCGCAGAAAGTGCTTCTCTCTGATAAAAACCTAAAGATGAACCTGGGTTAAGGGCAGAAGTAAACAAGCCGGAGTGGATAACTTCTGCATACACACAGGTTACTTTTATCTAGTCAGTGTTACAGGTGTTGTAGGTTGTTCACGCATACACCAATGAAAGACTGATTACATTACTTACCCTACACCCAGACCATTGTTTTCCTGTTTTCCAATGGCAGTAAACAATTTATCTAATTTTTGCAATCAGCGCCAATGTTCAAAAAAATGGAATAGACACAAAAAAACAAATTTGCAAAATACGAAGTGCGTTCTCAATACTCAGTGGGAGATCAGACACCACAGTAATAAACTTTAAGTGTCTGCTCCATAAAGCAGCAGCAGAGTCGCAGCTCTAGAAGAAGAAGAAGTGGTCATTCTGGTGGGTAGAGCGCAACCCATGAGATTAACAGGGAGATGGAGACGAGGTGGGTTGTTTTGTTCAAAGTAAGGGGAAGATGTAAAAATCTGTGGTAAAGACCAAAGAAAGCATTGTATAGATACCAGTGGGAAAATTTTCTCATCTTGGCATCACCACTGCTGACAGAGATCGCCCCATCTCTGTTTGTTATTGTCGTAGCACTAGAGTGCACAACATATAAACCAGCCAACAGATTGCTCTTAACAGGACAGTGTTACCACTATCCTAAATGACTAAACAAAATAAATGAACGTGTCCACATCTTTAGCAACAATTATTCAGGGTTGCCACGGTCATGGAAAACCTGGAAAAGCCATAGAATTTCATGATTATGTTTCCAGGCCCAGAAAAGTCATGGAATGAGTAGAAATCATAAACTTTTGGAAAAGTTGTGTAATTTTGTTGTGTGTAATGAAACCTTTACAGTAATTTTCTGGGAACAGTCCTCCATGCAAATTTGTTTTTTGTAGCTGTCAACGTAATGTTGTGTTTATTTACCATCTCACATGTTTCTCCATTTTCTCCCTGTGATCCGTAACTATCTTTGAATAGCATTTGAATCTGATGTGTTTGAAAACTGCTGGGTAACGGGGGCAAGAAAACAATATTTCTATTATGGGTCCTCGAAAAGTCATGTTCTGAATTTTTTTCCTTGAAAATATGGGGAATCCTGATGAGTACTACAGGTGCTACTTGCCAACAGTAGCTGAGCTTGAGCGAACTCTAAAAGGTTAAACGGCTAACTGGGGGTTAAACTGACTACAAGCAGACAGGTGAGGGCAGTGACTGTACCCTGCAGATAAAACAACATCCCTCCTGTCTTTACCAGGAAAAAGCCTCATGTCTGGGTTTGTTTTTTCTCCTGAAAGTGATTCAGCTTTAATTATTACCTTGTGCCAATGTTGTTTTTTTTAATTACACCAAGCATGGCTGCTCCAATATGACTTGTTCTGTAATATAAAAGCATAGTTAACACACTTTTGAGCTTTATCAACATATGTAAGCTGCAATTACATACGATACACAGCTACCAGGGGCTTTTTGCCAAGCATAAACACACTGATGTGATTAACAAATGCAGCCCAAGTAAATGTGATTACTTGTGGTATATAATGACTGTGTGACATAGCCATCAAGTATGAATCCTACACAGAAGTATAAATTACTTCCTACGCTTTAGGAATCTATGCTATACACACCCTCGACTGCTCAGCAGAGATGTATAATTTGGCCTTGAAGGATGTCTGTGCTCCTTTAAATTATTTGTGTGGTGCGTCTGTGCTGACTGCGGGACGTTCACCTCCCTGTTGAGTTTCAAGTAGAAGCTCGCAGTTTAATAGGTAAATAATCTGGAAAAATCCCTTCTCCCAAACCAGCATGCGCACTCCAACTCTTTTGAATCTTTGGGGCACCCCTGTGGTGCCTGAGTGCAGATAAGATGCATATTTATTGAGACAAAGAGAAGTGTTGGGTGGTCACCTCACAACCTGTAAATGTATCCACCCTCCCTCCTCCTGACATCTTGTCTTCTCCTGTTTTTACTGCTCGCCTCACTGCTCCTTTGATCCTTTTTAATTTATTCTGCATATGTTACAACATCCATATCTTGCCTTTTTTCATTTCTGCTTACCCCCCCCCCCTCCTCTCCAAGCTATTGATGGGTATCTTGCCCACCTGACCACTGAGAATAATGAATTCATGTAGGCAACGTTCATCTCGCACCAGTTCAGACAGCCAAAAAATGAATTTCAGAAACACCTTCCAAGCTCTGGCAACTTTGTCATTGTGTGATAGACCATGGCTCCATCAAGTGTGTCTGTCTTTCACTTCATGTGTGTGTGTGTGTGTGTGTGTGTGTGTGTGTGTGTGTGTTGTGCGTTCTCCTGCATGGTTCCTGCTAGAATAATGAGGCTTGTATGGGCCAGCTGCTTGGGGCTGAGGCTGGGCATTAACCCGACAGATGGAGCCAGCCTGGGCTTCCAGCCCTGCATATGGTGTCCAGGAGGAGAGCTGGCTAATGGGGCGCGCACACACACACACACACACACACACACACACATACACCATGCACGACCAAACATGGCATGCGGCTTCCTGAGAGGTCCCCAACATATTTTATCATGAAATCAAGTCAGCTAATTCTATTCGGATAGCCTTGACCAATGTTGACGGGACTATTCTGGAGGGTGTATTTATATAAGTAAGTGTGTGTGTGTGTGTGTGTGTGTGTGTGTGTGTGTGTGTGCGCGCGTGCGTGTGCGTGTGTGCGCGTGTGTGTATGTGTTCATGATAAGGCCCTCAGAGTGAGGGGGCAGGTTGTCAGTCATATGCCACATGCTCTGTCACCTCCTATTGATCCCTTATCCCCACCCCCATGGTGCAAGACAGACTGACAGACAGACCCCCTGCTACTCTACACACACCTCTGTTTTAAACACTCCCCCATAATTCACCACTTCTCTCTTTATTCATTCCCTCTCACACTCTGCACACACAGTGACCGCAGACACAAAGACTCTGAACATGTCCGCACTAAGCCGTCTGAATTTGAAAAAGCTTCTTTCACACTCCTTGACTGAGCTTTTAAAAATGTTTACCGCTATATTAAAATACCCAAAAGTGAAACTCTGATTCTAACAAATATCTCCTGAGATCATTTTCTCTTTCTATCAAGATCAGCAAAGATCATTTAACATTATCTTTCTAAATCTTTTCTTCAGTTGTTCTTAAGAAAGGTCCTAAGAGAAGTCCATGTCCTCATAAATTGAAAGCATGAGCAAGTTAATCTTATATCCCCAAGTTGATCCTCATCCATATAATATTATACAACTGCAGAATTGAAAAAAACACAATAACCCATTATTTTGAACAAACATATAAACACTAAATGTGTGTTCGAGTGCTCTGTTGTGTGTGAAGGTTCTGTTCTTGCCTAAGAAGAAATCCCAAACAAGAAAACATTGATGAATGTCAGAATCTTTGTGAAAACTGCATAATTGGGTGTTAAGAAGAAATTTTCACTTAAGAACTATTGGAAAATGAGGTCCAATATTAACATGTAGTTAAAGTAAATGGCAAACATGTTATCTGTCTGGCAGACATTTATTTTATATGTTCAGATTTTGAGCTAAGCTAATGGTTTGGCTGCATGGATGGCAACGCCAGTCTTTCTGTGTGTCATTTCACCACTTTGTTCCGTATTGAAATAATCCCAACAACTATTGGATGGATCCATAGATGGCCGTAGGCTCAGTCTTGTCATAACTTCTGTTACCCATAATTGTTTTAACGCGAAAACTAAACTGATTGGATTCAAGATATAAAAGGATTATCAGTTTGACTAGTTAAATGCTGTCAAACAGAGTGAGTGAATTTCCGTCTTTTGTGTATTGATTGCATATGCCTACACTGCTTCTATCTCTGTGATCGATGCTATAGATTGCCAATATGGCTGATCGCACAATACTGTCATCAATATCAATAACATGTATTGATGTGTATGTTTCTAGACAATTTTGTGAATATGAAGTCAGGATTTAAACTGAAAGCACAGAATCAGATCAAATGACAGAAACAGAAAAATGTCTTAGACTTTAGCTAAATTTACACTGAATATAAATGGATGTAAATACCTGATTTTGTTGTTGCTGACTTAAGCCATTTTTCTCATGATCTCTGAACAGTGCCCAGAGAATAAGGTCCAAACATTGTCCGGAGTTTACCTTTCACATATGTAACACACAACAGGAGATTAACCAAACGTGTTCTCACCTATTGGAAATACTCTTTTTGGTTTAGGCCAGGGGTTTCCAACCTTTTTTTTGAATGGGGGTCAGGTTAGACAATGTGAAAATACCTGAGGGCCAGCTGCTTCTCACATCATACAGGTTATTTAAAACATCACATACAAATGACACAAATGTTTTATCTTTAAGTAAAAAAGTATTTAACTTTCCATGACTCCTAAAAGTGGTGGCCCTCACTGTCGACTTAATGCTTCTTTGTCATGGCCGTGTCTGCGACCTTGCAGGAAATATCTGGTTTTAGGCAGCTGTTTGTTTGGTTACCTTCTGTTTTTGAAAACACATCAGTTTCACCTCCATAGCTCATACTTGGTGCGTGTCTACAAACCTTGTGATTGTCCTGCCATCATGAAGTGAATGAAAATCAATGCAAAGTGATCTTGCTTGATCAACCAATATTTTGTCAGTCATAAAGTACATTTTGAAAGACAACCCAAGTGCCATTTAAATTCAGTCTGAGGACCACAATTTGGCCGGACATTGGACATGACTGTTGTAAGCGATGGGTGGTGCCTGCGAGCATGCAGGAGGCAGGACATGCCCCAAAAAGTATGTTGTGGAATTGAGTCCCTGGGCGCTCCTTGAAATTGCCTTGATGATTTCTGCGTCGGCCTGACAGAAGTTCCTGAATCCCATTGTCATTCTGGTTAGACATTTTTGTCACTATTTTCTTGTAAATGACCCTTTGTTTTCACCCTGGGATGTTTGTATTTTTCCAGTTTTGCATATTATAGAAATGATATCAACACAGCCACTTGCTTGCTGTGAATTCTGTGACATGCTCTAATTACACATGGACTCAGCAGTACATTACACTGACTTTTTACGAGGGATCATGCAGAGTCCAGTTAATGTCTGAATCAACTGATTCATTCGTGGGTAATGTTGAGATTAATTCAGGGTTTTTGTGTGTATGTGAAAGGGGCTTTAGAGAGAAAGAAAAAAAGAAAAGTAACCGTTTTCCTATTTGTAGCATTTTAAAAAACAACCTGCAAAAATGATACTATGAACAAATGTCATTTTAACTCACAATTTTTCAGATTCATGCAGATCACATTGGATGTAGTCAGCAGCCCTCACGCACAGAGACTGCAGACTTCATTTTAGACATGCATACCAGCCTCAACAAAGTCCCTCTAGCTCTTGAATCAATATGCAGCCACCGTGCATGCACACCTTTATGAAATCTAAGTAAATATGAGACTCTCATCAGAGCCTGAAGGGTCTACAACACCCAGTTAGCCACTCAAGTTTCCTCCCCTATGTGATCCTACTGACATAAACTCTCTTCCCTGTAATTCAGAAACAATAAATCATGAAAAATAAGATTCTAATCATTTGATGTTTAGTTTTATAGAAAGCCTCATGTCTCCAGTGATTCCAGTAATAGGATTGTGTTGGAATATGTATCGACTTTTGTTAAAGAAAATAGTTAGAGCAGTATCAGTAGACTAACCTTGAATCTATGATATGGAGGGATTGATTTGTGCTTCAGGGTGCATGGGAGCATAACAATAACACTCCTGACAGTGAGTTGCAAAAAGCCTAAGTATTGACTTCTGATGTTCTGCAGTCGTGAGTGAGGCTGCAGCTTGGATAGAGATGGTTTCCCTAGCTCGCAGGCTCAATCAATGGCATCTGTCAAGTCATTAGTCTTCACAATCCTACCTATTGACCTTCAGCCGCCCTTGTTTTTTGCGACTCTGTGAGAGAATGACAGAATGACAGAGAAGGCAAATAGAGACAGAGGCCGATGATGAAGAGTAATCAGCTTGAAGAAAGAGAAGGATATTATATGGTAACATCAGTTTAATATTGTTTATGACTCCTGTAGCAGTGATTTCCACCGACTGCGGATCTTTTGTTGACAGAAAGTTGATACAAGTGATACGTAGGTGTCGTCAATGTGTACATGTAAGTGTGAGTGGGGGTTGATAGGAATCAGACATGTTTCCTGACAGTGCTTGCTTGGCTGTTAATAATGCATGTCTTGTCACTGAGGGGCAGATGCAGGGTTAGATTGCTGTATTGGGGTATTGATTGGTGTGAGCGTCTGTACGTCTGTACGCGTGGGCTCATGTGGCTGTGTGCAAATTGAACATCGCCAGGGTGTACAAGAGCTACGTGTTTAAAATGCTGGATCTGAAAGCTGTGGCACCGATGTGGCACAGCTTAAGAAGTTATGAAACTTTCTTCTGGAACAGCAAATCTGTTGGTTCATGCCGACTAAAGTTCATGTACTCAAGTTGTAACCCATGACTCATGGCTCATGGACTTTTTAAACACTTGCGTGTTGTCAATTTCCTGTTAAAGATATTAATAGCTCCCCAAAATTATAAAAATAAAATATTCTTAGATCCGTCTAGTGGTGTCTAGTAGTGCAGATAGTTTTTGTTTTATTTGCCTGGTCCTCAGCTTCTGAGAGGTCTGCCTCCAACCCAATGCAGTGCAGGTAAATTGAGTTCAATTTACATTTAAAAGTATTAAACTGCAACTTCAAACATTGTTCCTGAAACAATGTTACCCTGGATAAGCCACAAAAACACTGTCAACAGTTTTCAGAGGGATTATTTATTCACTGGAAAGTAGTTCCAAAGAAAACTGTTGACTGTGACGTCTGTGGATTATCCTCAGAAACAGACACATTGTTCCTGGAAGGACACATTGCTGTTTTGAATTAAATGTAATTTCTCAAAGATTTAAGCACCACAAAGACAGTTCTGTACACTGCAGCTTTTAGGGGTGAAAGCAGAAATCTTTTTTCTCTGAGACTGGTCAATTCAAATCAAAACCAAAACTTTCTACATGGCTAGATACAGCTGATAGTGAGTAAGAAATGTGTTTTAACCATGCTAGGAGCATGTCATCATTTCGGAATGACAATATTGTTTATATCTCAACAATTATTGGATCAATTGCCATGAAATGTGGTACAGACATTCAAGTCCCCAAACAGATGAATTATTACAACTTTTCCAATAGTGTCACCAACAGGTCAAAATGACTAATTTTCCAACACTTTGGTTTCTGACCAAATAACTTTCTAAAAATACCAACAAAAAACTTAACTTTTCAGCATTCACACACTCACAGCAATTTTTGTTTTGCAGTATCTTGCCTAGGGATACTTTAATATGCAGACCGGAGGAGCCTGAAAGCCAACCGCTGATCTCGCAATTAGTGAACGACCAGCCACTTCACCTACACACCCATGGGCGCACAGATATGTGCAAGTACATTTGCTACTTACACAAGGGGAGATGACCACAAAAATGACAACTGTGTCGGTCTGAAAATATCGAAGCAAGCTGTCCTATGTTCAGCACTATTTTGCGTGGGGTTTAAGATAGCCTCCTTTGTCTAGTTGAACCAATCCTTGCATCAAAAGAGAGACCAGCCATGAAAAACATCAAACATCCAGCCTTGTGTTTATCGTAAAGAATAAATGATTGTAACTCATAATTAATGAATAACGTCAAGCAACAATGTTTTTTTTCCTCCTTTCAGGACAGCGACCTGCTGACATTTAACATCTCCGCCCATCACTCTTGGTGGAGCGAACACGGGCCGGGCTGCGTTAGGAGAGAGATGCCGCAGGCTCCAGGGGTCCGCACCACAGAGAGCCACTCCTACATCACTGTCATGGGCTGCCTCATGGACTACCAGTACATCGAGGTTGTGCATAGCGGCACGCAGATTCTCGTTGCTGTGAGTACAAGTCGTCAGTGTGACTGCATATTTACATGCAGATCCGTGTGTGTGTGTGCGTGTGTGCGCGTGTGTGTGTGTGTGTGTGTGTGTGTGTGTGTGTGTGTGTGTGTGTGTGTGTGTGTGTGGGGACATGTTACACAGGAACTCATCAAATTACACGCTTAACACCAGCAGCCGTGGGATTCTTGTATGTGAAAGGTGAACGTGCTTGAAAGGAAGGTGATGTTTTTGTTTTCCCTTCAAGCACTTTTCTCAATATACTTCCACAGCGGTCTGTTATTTTGTCTCTTGCAGCCTCCCTTCCTCTGCCCCGGTCACTGGATGAAAAATTGATCCGTTGTTTTGTCTGGCTGAGGCTCAGACCTGCCAGCTGCTAACAGGTTACTCAAACACTGGAAGGACTGTTATTGTCCTCTTTATACAGCGCCGTATGAATACACCAGAAACTCACATCCTGCCAGCATGCACATTTGCACACACTCATGTATGATTGACTAAACCTCATATTGGATGAGAGCCAGGATGTTCTTAGTTGCCAGCACAGCAGGCACTTGGGTTCAGACATGCACATTACGCACATTTACTTACAGCAGCATTCACTAACACACTTTGACTCCATTGCAAATGCACATAAACACACCCACACCTATTTTTCACACTCATTGTCACTTTAATACATGTGGAGTGGATTAAATGGTGGCAGCAGGTGACAGCAGAGGACAGCAGCTTAATCAGCCTTCAGTGGGTTTCAGAGTCCTGTTGGTTTTACATTCTTACCATATAATCTTGATAATCTTAATTTACACCTGGGAGAGCACAATGAATGCAGTTAACTACAGGGTAGATAAGAGAACCAGCAGAGGGACCCAGTGCTTAGAAGCACTCTGTAGCACCATTCATCCCGTCACCTCTATGGAGAAAGGTAATAAAACGGCTGACCTCACTTTATAGCCCTGACTCTTTCGCTGAACCTCATTAGCCTCTGCACTATAGGCAGTGAATTGGTTTATTCCTCTCCTCACATGGACTTTTACTCCTCCACAGGAGATGGCAACACTTTTTATGCCTACATTTTTGCATGCCGACGTCCAACCAAGCATGCACCACCATCTTTGTGGTAACAGCTCCTGCGAGGAGCAGGGAAATTGGTACTGAAGTCCCAGTGTCACAAATGGAATAATTTTCCTTGTGCCCTCACTTCCTCTCAGGCTGAACGCAGAGCGCTGCTTTTGGGAAATGGACTCCACTTTTGTTTTCATTTGTCTTCTACCAGTGGTGGAGAAAGTATTCAGTTCCTTAAGTAAAAAGTACTATACCACATTGTGAAAAGTAAAAGTCCTCCACTGAAAATGTTGATTTAACTAAAAGTATCTATAATCAGGGAAATGTACTTGAAGTACACTAAAACAAAAAAAAAACACCCCCCAAATCTTAAAATTACTTTAAAAATGATAAGAAACTGACTTAAATGTTATTTTAAATAGTTGCCAATTAATTCTCTGTCAGTTGGCTAACTTATTATTTGCTTTTTATGCAAAAATTGTATTTCGTAAAGTAACCAAAGCCATTAGTTATATGTAGTGAAGTTAAAAGTACAATATTTTCCTCTTAACTATAGTGGAGTAAAATTAGAAAGAGGTATAAACTCAAGTTAAGTCAAGTATCTCAAGTAAATGTAACTAAGTACATTTACTCAAGTAAAGTAACTGAGTAAATGTACTTAGTTACATTTGAACACATTTTTTTCCTCTTTGGTGGGCCAAGCAGAAAGAGAGCTAAAGGAGTGAATGAAAAGAAAAGGAAAAAAGTAGGGTGTCCCTTTGTCTGTGCTAGAGGGGTTTTCAAGGTCGCTGTGAGAGGCCATTAAATATTTAGTTTGGGCTCCAAGGAGCATGTTTCATTAGGATGACAAATGTGGATCCATTGGCCAGTAATGGAGGCATCACTGTCATCCATCCGCGCAGATTCATCACAAGCTAGAAGAGAGCCGTTCAGAAGTGAAGCTTTGCTAAAGTCAGCCCTGTGTTGTCGCTTATTGCCGCCACAGGCTACAATCAGTCAAAAAGTAACTCAGAGGTTTAAAGGATGAGCTTGAAGTGGAGGCAACCTTTTCAAACTGGGATAATGTATTATTCATTGATTCATCACTGAGGGGAATATTTTGCTCCATCCCTGCCCTTATATTCTTTGTTGCCTTCACTGAAAATCACCCACCCATCCTGCAGAACATATTGTTATTGAATGGCTTTGGTTTTCTTTCGCTGTCATAATAATGACTGATTTCCCTGTCAGTGCAGTCAGCAAAAAAATTCTACACACACCTCTCTATCCTCCCGTCTTCTTTTGCTCCTGTGCACCACCCTCGCTGTTAAATAAAACAGTCGAGCCTGAGAAAACATATCTGGTGAGATAGAGGGTAGTTAGGAAGAAAGGTGTGAGAGAAAGGAGGAAGAAAAATTGTGCAAGATGTGATGTTGGTTTACATCTGTAGACATAACTCTTACACACTAAAGGGAGCAGTGAGAGATGTCAAGGGGTTGTCAGAGCTGCTGAGCTACTCATAAAATGCACATGCACACAGACATGCGCGCGTGCTCACACACACACACAGATATATCATTTAGCATAGGTTATTGCTGCCACAGGCAGTGCTTTCTTCTTTTGCCTCTCTATTCCCTGGGAATCTGCGTTGGGAGGATTGTGTGAAAGTTGATAATGGGAGGAACGGCAGCCTGCGTCATTCTTTCGTTCCATTGCTCATTTCCTCTTATTTTCTCCTATTTTTCTTCCTGTCTCGGCTTTTCCTGCCCAGATCTCACCGAGTTTGACCTTCATGTCAGTAAAACTTTCACCAACTAAAATGACAAAAATGACAATGCACTTTTCTCTGTGTCTCCCTGTATTTCTTACTCAGTGTAACTTTTGTTCTCTGGTGTTTAGATGTGTGTTAAAGTGCAGCTGGTTTAAAGGAATATTTAACCCCACAAATAACCATTTTTATATCAGTTACTCACCCTGTGTTATGTTGAATTTGTGAAGAAAACTTTGTTTTTCTCACATTCCTCTACAATAAACTAAAAATCCAAAATTTTTGAAAACAGTTTTCACCATTTCAGTGTAACACAGGATTAGTAATTGATATACAAATGCTCATTCGGAGGTTGAAGTATTCCTTTAATGTCAGGGTAGTGTGAGGGACGAATAAGGGCCTCTGGTTGATTATAGTGGTCCCCTCAGCAGAGCTGCTGTGGGCAGACCTCTTTCATTACTGCTGGAGGCCGTTCTTGCCCAGAAGGTCGGATGTGTGTTTTGTCGTTGTTCAGGTTTATTCAGTTCACCGGCATGACCACCCCGCCCACCCCCTCCCTACTCATCCTAAAGGTCAGGGTGCTGGCTTTGATAAGTCCATTAGTCCATGTTGTGTTTTCAGACTCTCATGCTGAACATCCATCACCGCTGTGGGGAATATGTGCGTTTTTGTTTTTGTGTGTGTGCTGCATGTAGAGCCAACTGGAGGGATCTTTGATGTGCTTCTATTTTAAAGTGCAGTAATTTGTCCAGAATCAGTGCCTGGCCACGCATTGTCTAGTATAATGATAGCATTAAGCAATATGTCAGTGCTGACATTGCATTGTAACTGCTCTGTAAGTTTTACAGCATCTGCTTCAAAGGATTATAAAGATCCTGGGATTAAAAGACTGATGATGCAGTAGTGAGCAGTTATTAGGTCTGCTGGCTGCTGCCAAAAAACAGGGAGGAGAAGAGAAAGACCCGAAGACCAGAGAAGAGAATTAGTCTCCAGCGGGCCACTGAATATTGTGTTGGGCTACTCGCAGAACATCATAAAAACATGACTGCCCGCCATTGTACTTCAAAGGCTCTCTCCGCCAAGAGCTTTAATTGTTAATCTGTTTTGCGGGGAAATGGATTTTCCTCAGATTAATTTTACTCTAATATTTGGTCTCGTTAAACTTCTGAGGGTAGGCAAGAAGAAGAAGAGGGAGCTTGGAAGTGAAGAACAAGCAACATTAAAGAAGTAAATTGTCTCTGGCGGCATGTTTGCTTTGCTTTTTGCTTGTTGAGTGTTCGCTGGTTGTTTTATTTACCTGCCTGTTTCGCCCTCTGTCCTTTTGTTTTTCTTGCCAGAGAGCCTAATTTTTCTCCCCCTCACTAAGTCAAACCTCTTCTAAAATGTTTTAGGCATTATTTCTGCATGGTCAGCCTCTTGTGTCTGTTTTTTTTTATTATTTTTTTTTACATCAACATACTGTTATTTGCTGTTATTTGATGTGGTAGATGCAAATCAGCACCACAGACACTTAACGACCTCATGTGGTCTTGTAAGCTGTACAGATCTGTGTGTGGAGGGGGCTGGGAGAAAAGAACAGGTGGATGTGGTCTCTGCAGTCCCTATCTCATCATGTTTTGCCATTAAACATGCAGCTGCCCACACACACAAACACACACATCTAATTTACTGGAGAGAAGCTTGCGCCTTTTTGTCAGGCACAAGGTCCTGTGTAATTAACCTACAGGACACCTGCAGCACCCCTGTCTCCCTCTCTCTTTGCACTTCTCCTCTCTCCCATGTGATATATTTTACCTGCAAATTCCTTTCAATCGAGGAGACCAGGTGAATTTTCTCCTGACACTGAGCCATGATCAATAGTGTGTTAATTAGCATGTAGATCGACTCAGATATCTGTCACTGCACACACGTGCACAAACCAGTCGGCTGTGGAAAGAAAGAAAATTGTAATTCGCTCAGGAAACAGTCCGATATAGAGCTGCAACCCAAAAATTATTGTCATTATTGATTAATGTGATGCATTTTTAAGAATCGTCAAGTAGTTGCTTGTAAAATTTCTAAAAATAAATCAAATAAATTCCCCAGAGCTCAAGGTCCGTCAGTCTGTTCGTCAGTTGGCTGGCTTGCTACTTTGATCCAGATGAAAATGTCTCAAAAGCTACTGGATGGATTGTCATGGAATTTTGTACTGACATTCATGGTCATCAGAGGATAGATCCCATCGACTTTTGTGATCCTTTGACTTTTCCTTTAGCAGCACCAGCAGGTTAAAAAAAATCACCTTGTGAAATATTTCAAAATCAATTAAATGAATTTGCACAAATGTTTATACAGACAGTCACAAATGCCAGGCCATTTTATCATTTGGTGATCATCTGACTATAGCGCCACCATGAGGTTGATATTGGTGGTTGTTGCCAGCAAAAATGAGATAGCTGCAACTAGATCCAATAGATGAATTAATTAGATTGATTGATAGATAGACAGACAGACAGACAGGCTCTGCTTTGGGCATGGTGCAGCAGATGTTTTGCACTGTTTCCGTGCCCAATGTATTTTGGCTGTTAGTCTTGTTGCTAGATAAATGAGTTAGTTAATCCCTTCAATATCAAAATTGTTGAAACATGTACTGACAATAAACTAGTCCATGTATCAACTTATAGTTCAGGACTACACAGATACTATGTTAAATGAAGAGAAAAGGCCTTTAATATGTAGCTGTTTTGCAGTGAAAAAAGACAGTTTTTTGTTGTTGGAAATTATTTAGTAACACTCATAACCAAGTAATTGACTAGAAACCTGATTTATTGTAGTTACAAATGAGAAGTGTGCACTCTGCTAATCATGAAACTGCTTCATGTCTGATGGCTGATGTTTGTGAGAGGGTGCGCATCGTCAAAGAAGGTCATGTGTCTTTCTTGACTGGCACATTCGGGATACACCTGACCTTCATTAGCCTATGCAAATACAAGTAACCTTCCTTTCTAGCTCAGCAGCTGGCCTTCTTCTCAAGCACACACACATGAACATTTAAGCTTCGAACTTATTTTGGCCCTCATTATCTAAAAGAAGAAACTCTGATATTGCTGAACTATCACAAATACCTCCCTCAGTTTCCTCTGCAACATAGTAAATAGTAAGTGAAGCCCCCCCCCCGGAGGGCAGCTGTGCTTTTGATGTTTTCCTAACATCTTGCACTGAACTGCCCAGTTTTCTGGCGACTTGTTTCCTTTGTCAGTTGTCCAGATCACTGCTCAAAAACCTGCAGAAGAGACAGGGAGGAGGGTGGCATTTATTGAGCAACAATAAAACAAAGACACACAGAGAGGTGGAGAGAAAAGATGAACTCACAATGAGGAGGGACAGTGATGTAGAGACCTCTGTGTAAAGAGTGACTAACTTTAAGAAAAAAGTGCAGAGTGCAGGGAGAAAAAAAGCCCATATGATTGGCAGCTAAATGAGTTGGCTTTAGTTTGGCACGTCCTCACAGGCAGACTGACATCCAGCCTCAGAGGACATGCGGGGGCTTTATGAGCTTAATTAATTTGACATCAATCTCTAAAATGATCCCTGAACTCCAGAAGTGACAGTGGGAAGTCAAAGAAGAAAGCTTCGGGAGAGTGTGTGCTTGCATGTGTGGGTTTATGAACATGATTATTTAATATGCAAGGATGTTTAAGTGGAATTGTCACTTGTTATTGAGGACACTGGCCTATATTGGCTAAGGACAGCAGTGCCTCCAGCAAAAAGCCTCCAACTCTGATCTTATTAGCACCCTGTGCATTGCACTAAATGTATTGCAGCTACAGAAATGAAGAAGAAGACGGAGTGGTTTAAGATCAGCCCATGGCGAGACTGCAGACATGAGCAGATATATTACAGCGTCCAGTATGTCTTGCTGTCAGCAGTTATCAGTCTAAGAGTGAGAAACGGTGCTGATTTTCCATTACTGAGCAGTGACAGGCTCACTCCGAAGGTTTGCCATTCACTGATTAAAGGTATTACACTTCATGGAATTTCTAGTGTGTTTGATTTGTCTATGCAGAAGTAGTATTTATGAGTGTGCAGCGAAGCTAAAAGTTCATGTCAGTCGTATTGTGTGTTTTTTATCCTCAAGGCAATAGCGTGTCTATAGATTTAAAACTGACTTCATATTGTTCCTTTCATCCTCAACCTCTTTGTGGTTTCCCTGACTACATTTCTTTGATGAAAACTTTGGCAGGAAGCGAGAGCTTCACTTTCTCCTCCCCTCCTATTGCTTTGTTTTTGCTTAGCGTCCACACTACTCTGGCATATTTCAACGTCTGAAATAGGGACTTTGAAAATGCTGCTGACCATATTTTAGTTTGAATATATCTGTTTTACTGTACTTGCTTTGCAGTGACTCCCAATTCATCTTTTCCGCCACCTTGACCACCTTATTCATGTGTTACTTTGTTCCACCTTGTCATTGGTCCAAGCAAAGAAATTCCTGGTCTTCCTTTCCACCATCTCCTGGTGATGGCACCCAGAATCTGGACAGTTTATTTGGCCCAATTCTGTGCCGTCATTAATCCTGAATCTCAGCAGAGTTGGGCAACTGGATGCTACTTATTCATTCCTCCTTGCCAAGTTTGGAACCAGGCCAACCTGGTCATTTTGGCTAACTGGGGCTCCACAGTATTTTCAACCAACGGCGAGAGGATAGTTTGCTTCCTGTTTACATGGCACACACATTGCCAGAGTACGTAAATGGTCATTTAAAATGCATTTTAAGGCATCTTAGCATGGGTGGGGAATATTTCTGAAATGGTACTAAAACTAACCTGTATTTTTCTTTTTAACTGTTTAACACAGTTAACAAACAACATAAACACACAAATACAAAACAATTTAACCCCAACTCTGTCTGCAACATAATTAGCCTCAGGAGATCAAAGAAAAAAAATTAAAAGAGAGCAAAAAAATTAATAAAGAAAAGATAACAATAATAAGTTTGTCTATGACCTAGTGGTTGTGCACAGCAGATTTTTCGTTTTGTCAGTAAAGGAAGCCCAGGCACAGATGGTTGATTGTTTGGCATTTTGCATTCTCACATCTTCATATATAACACATCCAATAACGATTGTAGCCAATGACTCTGGGAGGAAGAATAAGGTGGCTGCCAACGAAATTAAACATTTTTTTCTGCTGTCAGACCAACAAAAAGTGCAAGCCTGTAGTGAAATAAGAGATCTTAAGATGAGGTTTCATTCAATAGTAGCAGCTTTGGACAATACGCTGCTTCAGTATCAATTAGATTAGATAAGGTTGTAGATTAGTAGACTATTTTCCAGAAAAATGCTACTGCTGGGCAATTCCAATACATGTGCAGGAAAGAGCTCATGTTGTCATTAGGGAAGAGCTTGCAGTTTAAAGAGGATATAAGCGTCTTCAGATGGAGCATCCAAGGGGTAAGATAAATCCCATGCAGGAGGTGTATCAGTTTGTGATTGGTATTTTTGTAAGTACCATCTAAGTTGTTCCAGACCATTAACCAGCAAATATCCACAAAATTGCCAAGATGTATTTACTCTTAATTTATGTACGCAAACTTCTGGCAGTTCATCTAATATGAAGCAGGGATCTTGGCAATTCTGTGGATATATGCTGGTTAACAGTTTGCAGACATTTACGATCGGACGTTACATGAACAGGCAGTGTGAAAGGGGCTTTAGATACTAAGTTCCGGCAAAGAATGGAGTGAATGAGTTGTTAAAGCTCCACCCCATTATATTAAAGCACTCAAATTATTAAAATGTCTCATTCTATTTTCATCCCATACATCTGACAAAGTATCAAAACGAAGATCAAGTTCATCTTAAAACGCTGTTTTAAAGTCACTCTCAGTCTCAGGTCTCCTGGGGTTTGACTTATTGGCTTTACTATGTTTGACTCAAACCCAGACCACAACAGTGATCAGAGACCTTTATGAAAATTAAACAAACGTGCACTCACACATTGATATTAACTCGTACGACCACACACTTGGCACACACTTTTACAGGAAAAACACACAATGCAGTTGAAAACAGGGTTTGCCCCCTGCTGTTAACACCATCTTGTGCTTGACACTGGCTTTATACATATGCTAATTCACCTCCATTTCACCGCCACTGTAATGGATGGGGTGAGACCAGCAATTAGATACTAGAGAGAAAAAACAGAGTGAGAGAGGCAGAGAGTGTATCTTATCTAGCCACACAGAGAAGGACCCATTCCTTTTTCTACTAGACGCCACACCTGCATTTCATTCATAAATAAAACATTTAATCTACGTCTGCATGTACTTCAATGAGGGCCAAATATATTGTGCACATGAAAAACGTGTATAAAACTCTAGTAATAGAGATGAAAAGCCGAATAACTGCACGTCGTTTTTGTTCCTCATATGATTACACAGGCCATGTTAAGTTATTGGTTGATTGAATGTTATATAAATAGCCACCATCACAGACATCAATCCCCCCTTGGGTTTTGTGTTTGTGTACCCAGTGTGCAAGGAGGGCAGCATGCCCGACGCTGTTTTAATTGGC
The DNA here is from genome assembly GCF_008729295.1 of Plectropomus leopardus. Taxonomy (NCBI): domain Eukaryota; kingdom Metazoa; phylum Chordata; class Actinopteri; order Perciformes; family Serranidae; genus Plectropomus; species Plectropomus leopardus. The sequence continues at coordinate 22,315,484 of NC_056470.1, forward strand.
ATGGCAGAGTGCCAAATGATGGATGGACGGCTGGGTGGAGAGAGACTGTCTCCCAGTGTCTGTCTCTCCTAGTGTCTGTTTCTGAGTTGATGACAGCCATCTGCCAGTTCCACAGGCTATTCTCAGCACTGTTTGCCTGCACGTGCATCAGTGCACAGTCACTTTGAGTGCTCGCCATTGCTTTCTGATGTTTGTCCATATGAGATACTACTATAAGTACATGCTAGAAACTCTTAACATTGCCAGCCCTGATTTTATACTATAGCACTTCAGATCTGTGAACATAACAATAATAAATAAGCTGGGGAACAGTTGAGTATTTACAGTCTTTGTTTCTAGACACCTGATGTATGTAAATCCAATATTTACTCTCGTTTTTGCTCTGATTTTGGCCTCCACCAACTCCTGAGAGAAATGTCTGTCTCTTAAGCAGCTAAATGCTCCACTATGTTTATCGGCCTGTCTCTTAACTTTTTTTGACTGCCATTTGGTACTCAGCAGGTATCAGAGGGTGTGTTTTTCTTCTGTCACAGCTGCCTGCTGTGACAGAAAATGACACTGATGAGGGAAGTGAAACAAAACATTGAAGTTGCAGGCCAGAAAACCAAAACAGTGAGTTGAAGGGAACTGCTAAATCAAGTGGTAACGCTTTGTGCAAGTCCATCACTATGAGTGACATTCACATTACACATAATTATTTGATCCATTATTGGTAATTAAATATTTTAGCTGCTTTTTGGCTGCAGCTAAGAATTGGTTTTACTTTTTATACATGCTTGCCCCTTGTCCTTTCTTTCAGCTCTCTTTAGAAAACGCCCAGCTGAAAGCACTTTTTAGGAGGTGTAGCGTATTTTCATCACTTCAGTTGTATCCAATTGCTATGATATGGAACATCCTCAGAAGTAAAACTGTTAGTGCAGAGAGAGCTTGCTCTGGATGAAAGGAAGGTGTGTGGGTTCATAAAAGCAAACATAGTATATAATCATATATCTCCTCCATAGTTGCTGTTGTTCAGCACTTAAATTTTTGAAGGTTGGTCTTTGTGGTATTCCCTCCTTCACTGTGATTGAACTGCTGGGTAAAAGGTAACAGTTATGATATCAGTATTTTAACTAAAGTTGAGCATTTTTCAACACTCCACACAGAAAAAGATGCTATTGGCTCCATTGAAAAGCACTGAAAAAATGCACTGGCTTCGGTTAAAAATACTTTGGTGGACACAGCCCCTAATCCTCTAAAGCATCTGAAAATAGTACAAAATGTCTACAGAACACGCGGCGACACCTTCATGTTGCTTGTTTTGTCTTACTAAAAATCCACAAGCTAAAAATGTTCACTTCACTGTGTTATAAAAAAGAGAAAAGCAGTAAACCCTCACATTTAAGAAGCTGAAACCTTCTTAAATTCTTACATTTTTTGACGTTTTTTTGCTTGATAACTACCCTTGAGTTGATAAATGGATCAAATGATCACTTGATCATTAAAATTAATTCCAGTAAATTTGTGTGTTGTTCTTTGCAGTGTTGCATCACCTGCCCTGGGAACACACAGCCGCAATCTCCCCAAATCAATGCTGCATCCACACTAAACTCGCTCTTTTCCAGATGTTCAGTATTACCGTTTTTTATCCATCAAAGCAAACACACAGCTGTTTATCAACTGCTCACTGCCAGCTCTGTGGAGTGTAACCTCTCTTGTTTGCTTGTGTGTTCACAGCTCCTGGGCTTCGTGTACGCCTGTTATGTTGTCAGCGCCATCACTGAGGAGGAGGACAGCTGTGAGTTGCTTAACCTCACTCTTAAACACACACTAACAAGCACACACACTCCCGAAACAGATCATTGCAACAATTAATGATTCAGACCCACTCACACAGCTGAGATGGAAAACACCGGAGCTGAGGGGAACAGGGCTGCATCTTTCTTCATCTCCCTCTCTTCCTATCCCACCCCTCACTATCACCGCCCCTGCTCTCCCCTGTCTCCCTCCTCTCTCCTCCCCCACGCCAGCTGGGCCCTCTCTCTCCTCTTCTCTCCCTCCAGAACCAAAGGAACCATGTGTTCCCTCTACACACCTCCTTCAGCCCATTCTTCCTTTTCTCTTTCACGTGTCCGCTCGTCGCCTCATTCCTCCTCCTCACCGCTCTGTGTGGTCCTCACTGTTGATGAAAACCTTCTTTAATGTACTTTCACTTTTCACACTCCCCCCCCCCCCCCCGTTTGTCGCTCCAGCTGTCTGTTGCCTGGTGAGGGTGGGTGTTTTTATACTGCAGTATTGCACCTCCCCCACCCTCTTGTTCACACACACCTTCCCTCTTCTCTGTAATGCATCTAGTCAAACATGTGCATCCTTCCTCTGAAGTTTCTCTCTGCTGTCTTTGTTGCCGTGTGCTGCTCTGCCTTAAATCTTTAACACAGAGTCAAATGAGGGCAAGAGTTGACTCTCATTTTTTCCTCTCTTGCATAAAGCAGGGAGTGAGGAAAGGGTGCGGGAAAAGACGACAGGGATCGTGGAATGAGTCATAAGAGAAGGAGAAACCAGAGACAGAGCCTTGTGATAAATGACCCAGCTGCTGTGACCTCATAGGCAGCAGGTCAGAGGTCTTGCTGGAGGTTAGCCAATCAGAGAGCAGGAAACATTGGATCTGAGGGTCGGTGGCAGTTGTAAATATCTGATTAGCAGTGCAGTAACTCTCATGGCAATGTCCACATGTGTGAGAATCTGCCTTTACATATTTTCTCTTGTATTTTAGCTGAAAGTTAAAACTCTCTGTGAGGATTAGCTGAGATTAAATGGAGTTTCTGAAGCACATATTCGCACATACTGTGCGTGCTTGTTAGAATACTAATTATGAAGTATCTGGAGCTTGGCTGTAATCACGTCAGTCCCTTTTGTGAGACACCCAAACTCTAATTTGATTTGAACACAGCGTAATGAACAAAGCACTACATGCACTAATTGCATCTTAAACAGCAGACTCTTATAATTTGGGGGGACTTGTGATGTGGTTTCCGTGTGTGTTCCCGTAGAGGAGCGGTATAGGAGTCTAAGCAGTTCTTTGGTGGTCACATACCAGAGATTCACTGGCTGTGAGTGGTTAGCACCACCACCCAGCCACTCCCCCCAGCTCTGGGCAGTACCACTTAATCACCAGTCGCCCCTTAAGTAATCCCTGGAGGGCAATACCATTTTAGCAAGAGTCGAGTCAACTGAAATTAAAAAAAGACTTTCTCCGTCACAGACTCTTCCTTTTGTTTTTCATGACGTTTTGTTTTGTTCACGCCTGTGTGGACTGTCGCCACAGACTGTGTTTGTGCAAAGGTCCAGTGTGCAGGATTTAGGGGAATATATTGGCAGAAATGGAATATAATAAAATTAGTTATAAAAATAGTATATAATCACCTCAAAATAAGAATTGCTGTGTTTTCATTACCTTAAAGTAAGCCTTTTATATCTACGTACGGAGCTGGTCCTCATCCACAGAGTTTGCCACATTGCACTACTGTGTTTCTACAGCAGCCCAGAACGGACAAACCAAAAATGACCTTGACGAGCCAAATAGTGTCGGAAAAAGGACGGTTTTTAATGTGAAACTGCTTTATTCAGTATTTTTACCGGTTTAAATGACCGGGTCTGTTTGTTTTAGAGGAGAAGAAACCTATGTGGATAAGTTGGCTCAGAGAGATGAAATTAAAAAAGGCTCTTTTCACCCTTTCAGATCACATCCCTGGGCATTTTGTGCACCTAACAGTATATGTCAAAAATAAATGAAAAAATATACAATTGTTAGTGTTCTTAGATCAAAATTGTGTGTTTTCCTCTTGTAAAACACAATATTATGTGTGTTTAACCGAAGCTAGTACTACCAACCAATTTCAACCAATGATATTACAACTTCCAACCATTAATCAAACTACATCAGAGCACAGAGCTAAGATTAATTTAGCTAGAAAGCAACAGCTCTATGTGTCGGTGCATCTTTGTTTCCCCAAACTGCAGTGGCTATGGGCTGTTGGCTTGATATATTTATTTTTTACTTTTAAAATCACAACTGGGTTGAAAGGGTATGTTTACATTAAAAATTTCCAAAATCACATCATTTATCACAGCCTGAAGCTGTGAAATGCAGTAATTTAAAGGGTGAAGGGAGGGTCATGCATTTTGCCCCAGCAACCCCCCTACTCTGATAAACAGAGTACAGTTCCTTACCATTTTTCAAAACAGTGTATTTAATATTTCTGTGTACTGGGGTTATTGTTACTTGTTTTTGGGTTTTTCTTCATCAGCGGACCCCAGCAGTAGAGCTAACGATCCACTGTAGCTCTGTATCGCACTAAAATCTAAATTTGCCCGGTTGTAGCAGTTCAGTCAATGCAAAGAATTGTATTTAAATCCCTCTTATAATTGTACACCAATCAAATATTCAATTTCACTGAGAAATACATCCCATTACAGAAGCTAACAGGGACTTTAAGTTATCAGAGAAAAGGTGAGCACACATTAGTAGATGCTGCATTAGCAGCAAGTCTGTGACAAGTCTAAATAGCGTCAGAAAAACACTGTTTTGTAAAATGAAACCGCTTCATGTAATGATTTTTTTTTTGTTGCAATTTTAATCGCATGCTCCATTTTTTAGAGGGGAAGAGACCTTCTGCTCCTTACTGCTAGATGCCACGAAATGCTACACACTGCTCCTTTAAACTCATAATGGACATGAATTCGCAATCAAGGAAAGAGATAAAAATAATAAAAGAGCAATAAGGAAGCGTTGGTTTAAAAAAGCTTTGGGTGAAAACAGAACAGAACAGTGTGATTTTTATTGCTTTTAATTATCTGCCAGTTCTTTTCTGATCCAGGCTGTGCTGAAGTAAAACGCTGCTACATCTCTTCTAACCGCTAGCTCTTTGTTATTATAATCAGCCTTTTGCCCGTGCGCGCACTCACACACACAGACATAAATGTGTTCATGCAGACACAGGTGCGCAGACACACACACACAGACATAAATGTGTTCATGCAGACACAGGTGCGCAGACACACACACACAGCAACACAGAAACCAGCTAAGGCACTATGCCGCTCTCATTTCCCATCTCTCATTTGATGTGTAGATTAAAGCGAGTTTCTGCATTGAGCTCCCTGGCTGCCTCAGCACCTCTCCTCCTGCTCAGAACTTTTCCTTCTCTTTACTTCTCCCTCATATGCTTTATTCCTGTTCTCGTTTTTTTTTCACAGTTAGCTGGAATAACCATGTATGAGAAGTGTGCTCAAGAAATCCTCTCTCTCTCTCTCTTTCCTTTCTGTCTCTCCCCATCTCTGGCTTTCAAAGCTTTAATGAGGTGTGCTTGTAAAAAGTTAGAGGTCTCTGGTCCCTCGTTTTATCAGCCTCATTAAGCGGCGTGCTGGTCAATAACTTCTACAGCTGATTGCACCTCACCAAGAGGAGAAAGGTAGGGAGAATCCTCAGGAGAGGGAGAAAGAGAGAGGGGGGAAGACAGGAAGAGAAAAATGTAGGGTAGCAGAGGGAGGTGTTTGTCAGGAGCAAGTCAAGGAAGGGGTAAAAGGAGACGGGGCAGTATACAGGAACAAACAACGCAAGACAAGACAAGCTTTTCACGAATAAGGAGATAAGACAGGAATTCCTCTCACGCCGAGCACTCTCTCGCTCTCCAGGGAGACGGGTGAGTTAGATTTGAGTGCTCAGGCTTGCGTAAAGAATAACGAAATGAAACACACACCCATGCACACTCACACACACTCACTAGAAGCCAAGAAGACACAATGGGCAGAATAACAAGCATCATATACCATCAGCTCAGGGTTTGACATGGCTTTCAGGCTGTATTACTCATACTGTGTGTGTGAGTGTGATCTCCCATTTGATGCCTCTCTCCCTCCGTCACTTTATAAGTGCATGTGTGTATTTGCACTCACACATACCTATATGCCTCTTGCATTTGTGTGTGTGTGTGTGTGTGTGTGTGTGTGTTAGTGGACTGTGCGTGACTGACTAAGTGTTGTAGGCGTTTATGTGTATTTGTGTGTGCGAATTTGTTACACAGAGTTATCGGTGGTGAGCAGACACACCAACAGAGTGAGTGTAGGGAAAATCCTCTTTGTAAAGTAGGTCATGGAGTTAGAAGCCGAGCGCTGGGATAAGCTCGCTTTAGCATGTCTGCTAATTATGCTGCCGCCCTCTGTGCTGAGTCACATCCCCAGAAAATCCTTCACAGCAGACAGAGACACTGGAGGGATGCACGGATGTGTAGGTGGCAGCGTATCCTCAGGTTGGAGAACAGAGTTAAAAGGTCAGAATATCAAAAAAGTCTCCCCTGTTTTTTCGCGATCGCCGTACTTCAATAATCATCAAACAGCTAGAGCATTTTAAGATAAATAGGTCTTTTTAAGACACATATTGACATGTCACAGCAGGACTGCACAGGTGTGAAAAACAGAATGAATGATGGCTGAATTCTAATAAGCCTCCTCAGTTTCAGACTCCTGGTATCTGGCATGTTGACTCACTGTCACACTGTCATGATTTACTGGGACACTTGAATGGTGCTATGACAAGCCAAAATGTCTCCGGGGGGGACTGTAATCGAATAACAACTTTTAATGCTATTGCAAAAAATGATCATATTAAAGTAGCTGTTAGTAATTTGTAAATTGTAATAAATTGTGTTTTCATGTGTGGAATCACATGCCAGTTGAATGTGATGCATGTTTTTAATGTAAATCAGTGTTTTAAGAAAAACATGTGTGACATGCACTTTTTCACAATCATGCGATCGATAGAGATCACAAGATAGAGATCACATCGAAGTCCCTTCATTATGCTGGCTTTGCTTTTTATACAGAACTAAACAATTCCGGCATAATGCTGCCAAAGTGTGTGAGTTTAGATAGTATGCCGGACGCTAAAGAGGCTTAACAGGCATTACTTGTAATACATCAGCATCGGCCTCTAGTGTGACATATAACACATTAACACCAACAATGGCATAACATGTCAATAACAATCATTTACTATGACGAAAAAGAGACCTGTTATATTTCGGCTGATCATCTGCTTGGAGGGTAAGGAGCTCCCCGACCTTATTGTTTTCCCAATTTGCAGATTTTCGATTGCTGTTCTTCTTGTTTGAGTTAGCTGCTAACATGCCGCTAGCTGCCTTTTGAATCTCCTGGCAGTGTATTGCACACTTGAACAAAACATCACATCTGTCCCATCCTGCCGGTTGTCCCGGTTAAGCTTTGTGTCTTATATAAGTTAAATTGTATGACTACTATACATTATGACTATCACTACATGCATGAATATATGAATGAGAATAGAGTAAAGGCAGTGCTGGATGACAAATAGGAAATTGGCAGCTGCAGGGACCAAATGATGAGAAACAGACACCCAAGACATAAACACAATTTTCTGCATTTGCCACGTTTAGCTTCTCGCCAAAGAACAAAGTTTCCAGAGGCTCTCTCAGTATATATTTGCCTAGAACCTTTATTCGCTTTGCATGGATGATTAACTTTAAATACGCTCTCAATCAAACATACCTGAAGTTTTCAAATGCAAAATAACAATGCATAAAGCAGCTAAACTGGTCCTTAAACTAAATGAGTAGCCTGTATAGCAGTGATGGCTGTGTAATGGTGTGTGAGAACAGAGATGCAGCACTGCAGATCAGAGTCAATGATGAGGAGCTCATTCAAATACAAAGTGTGTGTGAGAGAGACAGAGACCAAAACTGTGTCTTGTAACTGGGGCTGGGCAATATGTTGATATTATTTTGGTATTGTGATTTGAGACTAAATATCATCTTAGATATCCTAATATCATTAGTGTTGTCTTTTCCTGGTTTTTAAGGCGCCGTTAAATTAAGTGATGTACTTTCCTGAACTTACCAGAATGTTATAGCTGTTCTGTTACTTGCCTTTACATAATTAATCATTATATCCTCATCACACATGATTATTCATTGAAAATGTCACTGTGAAAATATTTTGTGATAGCACCAATAGTCAACGCTACAATATCAACGCTATCTTGATATTAAGGTATTTATTCAAAAATATCATGCTATTTGTTTTAATCCATATCAGGCAGCCCTTAAATGATCCCACGCTGCTTCACAACGTCATCAAGGTCCGTGTTTTGTTATTGTTTTGATTGAAAAATGGCATAAGCTACGAGTTTCAGCCTTTACACTTGAACAAAATATTTTTTTCACTTTTTTAGCACAATAATACCATGATAACATTTTTAGCCATATTGTCCAACCCTATTTGTATCTCACCTTTTCCAGTATTACAGACAAGCTCTGAAATTCTGAACTATCTGTCAGCACTTTATATCTTTCTATGTCTTCGTCTCTTCCTGTTTTTCTCACTTGATCTTCCTCACTCTTCACTCCTCTATTCACACCAACTCTGTTTTTCCCCTCCTGGTCTTTTTCCTTTATCTCTGTGCCTGTGTTTCTTTTCACTGTCAGCTCGCCAGCCCCTCACAAACACACATACACACACACACACACACACACACACACACACACACACGGTGCTACATGCAGCAGTAAACTGTACACTGTCAGTTTCTCACCTGGTTTAGTACAGGTTCCTCTGATTTCACCCAGTTTCCACTTGAACTGAGACATCAACATCTTACATCACTCCCTGCTTGTTTAGGGGCACAACATAGATGCCTTAACCATTGGCCTACATACCTTTCATTTCTTGTGTGTGTCCACACAAGTAAGAAAAACAGCTTGCTTTCTCTGCCTGGAAGAAACTGAGCTCGCTCCTTTCTGTATTACAGGAGCACATGTACCGCCCGGCTGCCATATCTGTTTCCATGGCCACTATCCGCACTAAAGAGGGCAATCAGAATCAAATCAGAAATACTTATATGATCCCAGAGAAAAAATTGGGGCAGACTATAGTTGCTCTTATACAATATATAGGGGCATAGACGGCACATTCTCATTCCCAGCTGATGCTTGGTCAGTGGCTCTTTAACTAAAACAGCTGTTCAGAGCGTCAAAAAATGCAATGGCCTTGTGCGTCTCTTACTGCTGATAAAGGGTGCCTCAGAGTGTCAGTGTACAGACAGAAAATGAGAAGTGTGTAAAAATATTTTATTAAAGCTGCAATATATAACACTACATATCAAACAGAAAAATGCAAAATGTGTACAAATACATGCATCATAATAAAAGTTGTGTTAAATAGAATAGTTTAACAATTGCACAGCTGAATAACCACAAAGACTCACTGTATAGCTGTCAGTTCTTCACTGTTAAAATATAAGTAATAAATAAATGATAGGTTATAGCTGCTGACAGGTGAAATAAGTCCAAGGGCCAGTCATTGAATCAAATACACTGTTTCACATTGAGTTTTCTGTCCTTACTGGTGTTTTCTGATCATTTTGTAAAAGTTTGCCATCCACATGGACATGCCAAAACATTTGAGAAGTGCTTGAAGCACCTTTTGCGAGTAAACAGCCCATTTGAGCTTGCATCTCTCCACCATCCCATCTGAACAGCTTTTTACATTCATTTCCAAATGTTGTTTGCTGCTTACAGAGCAAGCATAAAGAACAGATTGCTTCAGCAGGTCTCAGACATTCCCAAAGAGTTGTGAGATCTCACCCAACACATGGCAGTGTTTTCAAAATGCTCAGTTTTCCTGTTGAAAACATACACAGATTCACAGATTTTTAGATTAGTGAGCTGCATAGAAGATCCATCTCAAGGTCAGGGTCAGACCATGCACGTAATAACTGTGGGGAAAAGCTTCAGCAGCTATTAACAACTACATGAACGTGCGGGGTCATCAGAAATCATCCTTTGGAGACCTTAAATATCTGTGCAGAATTTACAGCAATCCATCCAATAGTTGTGTCGAAACTTCACTCTGAACCAAAGTGTTGGATTGACAGACTGACGGATGTACCGACCGACCGGCCGCCGTCCCTGGAGCTGCGAGTGTGTCTAAAAATGGCAACCATCATTATCATCTGCCTGTATTCCTCAGCACAGCTTATCGTGGCGGGGACGGGGACCCCGCCTGCTTATGATGAGAAAATCAGTGGTACAGAAAAGAGCAGGGAAAGCAGGTCTTTGGGTGTGTGTGTGTGTGTGTGTATATATATATCTGGTGTACAGATGAAACAGAGAATCCCAGGAAACCAGGGCAGGGTCAGAGGAAAGGGACAACTCCCCCAAATGCACCCTGTGGCTCTCTGCGCTCATCCTGCCCACCTATCACTGTTCAGCAGACCACCGCTGCCTCCTCTTATCAGGATGGAACTGATTTGGCCTTACAGTAGTTTCCACGGCTGGCCTGTGTCTGTTTTCCCCCGCAGCTGTTGATTCCCAGAAAGTAACAGATCTGCTCATTTTTATGTCATCCTCTTGAACTTGGATCTGCTATTTGTTTGGCATCTTTTTCCACAGAATCAGTCTCTCCTGTCCCTCCCCTCAGCTCCTGGACATGCTGGCCCCTTTTCACATGTGCACTTCCAAACTAATCCCCCCCCCCCCCCACCCCCGTCAGCCGAACCAACAAGCGTGAAGTCCTCACCTCTCCTTCTCCCCTCTCTCCCCCTTTTAGAGCCACAAGCCTCTCCTTCCATCTCAAAAATATCTCTCTGCATCTGTGCAAAAATACTCTTTGGTTACCAGGGTGTCCCCCTCTCTTTCTCCAGCGACAATGGTCTGCTCATCTGCACATCGCCTAGAGTCTGAACTCTTAAGTGAGAAAATAAACAGAGAGGGTTGAGCATTTGGTCCGTGGCTGAAGGTCACCTCTGTTTCTGAGCGATAAAAAAGGCTTTGGCTATTTTGACAGCTGGCCAGCTTTCACCTGTTCCCGAGCTTCGCCTGTAGCCGCGGGCAGATACACAGATAAAAAGTTTAAGCTGAGGTTTTTTTGTGGACTTTTATTTGTTAAAAAAGATTTGTACTGTTCTTGGCAAGCTGCCCACCTTTCAACATCCCTGCAGTGCAACTGTTCCCTCTGTGTCCTTGGTTTCCATTTCATTTCTCAATCAGTTGTGTGTTTTTATCTTTTTTTGCATATTTTTATTTACTTCAGTGTCTTATTCTGTTATTGTCTGTCTTTTGATTTAATCCTTTGTTTTCAGTTGATTTTATTGGTGGATTTGACCCATTCCCACTCTACCATGTCAATGAGAAACCATCTCATCTCCTCTTAAAGCCCATGTACCTGTAAGTATGAATGTGTCACTCCATCATACATGTCTCTGTGCATTTTAATGTGACTGTAAGAGCAGGTGCATGTGCATTTATAATTTGTAGCCTTTTGAGGTCATGTAACATTTGGAAAAACAATACTCGCGGCCTAGCATCAGGAAGACAATGCTAAGCAGTCAAGAAAAAGACAATGAGGTTATTTAGTGATATCATTCTACAGTGATAACAGGCCCTGAATTAAATCGAATTGAAATCATATTGTGGCAGACTTTATGATTTCATCAAATATTGTATCATCTTCTAGAGAATAGATGTAGTATCATATCATGATAAAACTTCTGATTTACACCTCTAACACCTCAGGAAAAAGATGAATCAGGATTATAATTTACATGTAGATATATATAAATAACACAGGTGTTTTTTTTTAGATTTAAAAAATGGGAATTCAGTTATATTAGTCTTTTGACTTAGAGCAGACATCACAGTTTAACTGATCAAAACCATATTATTAACAAACAAAGAAATTGTAAGTATTACCAAAAAAAACAGACTTAGACCACTACAGATTTCATTACAATATTATGATCAATATTTCATGGTTTGTAAGAGATTAAAGGACTATTATTGGATGTGGATACAACGTCACCATCTGGTCATCTGCCTCATAACTACATGCACTTTTTGGCATCTGACTGGGACCATTTTTGGCCAGTGACACAACGCCACCGTCTGACCAATATTTGTTGGGATTCCTTGATTTTCTCTAAAATTGTTTATTAATCACAACAAGAAATCTCAACTCAAGGTTCACATTGTTCCAGAGTTTTTTGTTTCTTATCAAGATGTTACAAAACAACAGTGACTCGTAGTGATTGTGCAAACACTTGCTCGCTCAGTATCTGGAGCTGTGAGTCATGTCTGGGGAGTAAATGTCTTTCTGAGACATGCTACATCCTGTCAGAGGGCTGTAGGGAGTATTGAGGCCTTCCCTGTGTCTATTGTGTATGTTTGTAGAACACAAGTGCATCCCTGCGCCGCAGGCAGTCTCTGATAAAGGCACATGGAGAAAGACACACAAAAAGTCTGTCTAAAATTGGATTAATCAATTAAGTTGTGCAGAGGACTTAATAACAATAAGTCTGGGAAGTCATGTAATAATTCTCTGCCAACATGAAATGAATATTTTATTAGCTTCTTGACAGTTTAATCAGCTCCGTCTCTAATGGGAGGGAGGAAGTTTTCGTCTCCTCCAATCTACTGAGAGTTATATCCAGGAGACATTCATCCTGGGAAGTGTGTGTGTATAAATGTGGATGTGTGTGAGCTGCCCGACAAATGTTAACTGTCTTCTCTTTATTCATGTGTTTTTTTTATCCACAGGTCTACGTAAATAAGAGAGCGTCCAGCGGGGAGATGACACAGCAAATTCCCACGGAGACAAAATGGCTGTTGTGGCACAAACATCCCAGTTCAATGGGGCACGCCAGACATTCCTCCTCCTCTTGATTTTTTAAACATGTCATTTACTGGTGTACTGCCAGGAAAAGCCACCACTTTTCAGTTAGGGTCCATTGTTTTCCACAGAGGGCTGTCGGGTTCTGGGAAAGGGGGGTTTACGCTGCAACAAAGCCTCGTATTGTGTGTTTAGGGAAGTATCAATCATTTTCTTTGTATGGAGTTCTCTGCTGAGGACCAACTGCCCGTAATGGTCAAATATTGCCCAAGAACATGCCTGTATAGAACATGTATATCATATAAATACATTGTGTGTGTAATCAGGGACTGCCCCAGCACTCCCAGTCTGTGGTCCTGTGTCTTAGACGACTCAGTGATTTAGCATGTTATTGCTGGTTTGGCTCAGATCTTGGCTGGAGGGCTGAATTACAGTGGAGCCCGTGGAATGAGCTATTGTGTGCCGCCTGTTTACTTTAGGCCAGGATCTGTGTGCATAAATACACGAGGAAAGCAGGAAGGGGCGGGGGGGGGGGGGGGACTCAAACCTACAGGAGCATCTGTCAGAAATAGAAAATGTAAATAATGAAACTAGAGGAGGGAGATGGTGGTGGTGAGGTAAGAAGTCTGGATTAAGAGTTTCATGTGTGAACTATCAAGATTGCAAAGAGGTGTTCAAACACAAAGATGTAAGTCTTACTTTTATTTCTGGAGTCCTTTTGTTGTGACTATTTTTCACCAACAGCCAAGTCAGTGTTTCTGAAGTGTCAGGTGTTAAAAGATGCACTGAAAGCTTTATTTTCACTTCAGTTCTCCTCTAACTACTGACACGTCGAACCGCTGACAGGGGTGATCATTACACATACTCAAGCCGAGGTCACACAGCATATTTTTAACTTCAAGAAAACAATAGAAGTTGTTTTTACTACTATCATAGCAACGTTGAGTTGTGTGGTCTTCAGTGTGGCAGCGTGACCTGTACCTGAGTGAACCAGAGGGCTTGTCTCCCATCAGTTCAACAGTGTAGATTCTCAGTTGTGATAGTCTCAGTTGTGATTGTTTTATAGCATGTTTTTTACAGGGTTTGTATTGTAATTATGTGTATTACATAATCAGTAATAACAAAACTGATGTCTTTGACTGGCTGTGTACGAGCTGGTTAAACTGTAGCTGAAAGCGTCTGCTGGGTAGTTTCTTACTCAGATTTATTTGGACCCACCAACAATTTTTATTTAGGCAAAAGTACACACACTCGGGTCCTATCTCCTATACTGATGGTAGCACTTATTGTTGTTAATGTCAGATGTTTCAGAGCAAAGTCAGATCCCCTGTTGCCTTACTGCTTGTGCAAATCACCACTGCTCCCTGGTGTTCAAAGTGTTCATGTACAAGTTGCAAGGCGACTGAGTTTCTGCCACAGGGTCCATAAATCTTCATGATTTGTCTTAAAAGTACTTTTTCTGCTGATAATAGTATTTTTACATTTTTTTGCTGGGTAATTGTGATGTAGCAGGAGTCAACGATTTGCCCTGGTTTCAGTGTTACAGTCAGTCCTTTTCTTGATCATTTCGGTCAAGATCATTCTATTTTACTCATTGAATTTGAATCAAGATCATTTTCAGTATGCTATTTGTCTGATTACAGCTTTTCTTGCTGCTGAGTTTGAAATGGTCTCAGCTATTTTTTACTGGAATCAAAAGTGTGGTGAACAAAGAAGTTCATTCAGTTCTTTTTTTTTTTTGTCAGCGCCTAAAAATATCCTGCTGCATGTCAAATTCCACTGTGATACTAAATGTTCTTCACTGCCACATAGACGGTCCACAAACTGTTGTAATTCTGAAAATCATTTCACCACTTCTGCAGAATAAGAGTGACCCAGTTTGATTTGATTGGTCATCTTTGGCAAGATGCAATAATTTATGTCTTTATGATTTATCCTTTACACACTCCTGGCAGGCTAACTGGTGTGTTGGTTAGTAAAAACACAAAGCACCTCATATTGTAACATAATCAGTATTAGTTATAAATGCTACTATATAAAAACTAGTCTTCCTCTCAGTGCAATACAGCCTCATCCTTAACCCCTCGGTGACTGAGATTAGTTGAAACCTGTTATGGTTGTGTGTGTGTGTGTGTGTATGTGCTAGTCTTTACTGGAAAAGGTTCCACCTGTTTGTAGATATTTCTTTTTCTTTGTATAGAAAGTGGAAAAGATCTCTCTTTTTTGTATCACTCTTCTATTTTGTGCCCTGTGTTGCCCCATGTGACCTGGTTGTGTAATTCTATTTATCCAGAACTGTGCTTTGTGTTCATGTAAATAGGTGTTTGTTAATAAAAGAATGTGCTCTTTTAATAATATTGTGCACTCTCTGACTGCAAATAATGACCACACTCAACGGCTTCAAATGTTTATTATAGAAAAGTATCAGCTCTGACAAGCAACCAGCAGTAGTCTTTATTTTTTTAATAAGTACAAGGTCAGATGAGTACAGAGGAAAACTCAAGGCCACTCATGCATCACCTGTAGAAGAGTGGCTTCTCACTACAGCCTCAGGACATGAAAGCACGAACGCTGCCTCTAATGACGGCTCTGCAGATGGGGCAATGACGCAGGCTGGCAGCACAATCGCCACACACCACCAAATGGCCACAGGGGATGAAGACGATGGACACCAGTTTGTCCATGCACACTTTGCAGGTCCTCTCCTCCTGCAGCTGCCTCAGCAGCTCCTCTGGGCTGGGATCCTTCACTGTCAGAGTAACAGCAAACAGGAAATCAGATTACAGACGGACATACTCAGCGTTATGTCTGCAGTATAGAGCAATCATATGTCAGCAACTCAATGGGTTATCGGTTTTGTTTTTTGTTTTTTTCTTTTCCTTTATTGACAGGACAGCTGTAGACTCAGAGGAAAGGAGGGAGAGAAAGAGGGGATGACATGCAGCAATTAGCCGGGCCGCTGCAAAGGACTCGGGATGCACACGCTACCAGGTGAGCTAGAGGTCGCCCTGGTATGAAAAGTGTTTTGACAGGGCTCCTACAGCTCCTTAAATTTATTTAAATTATATGAGGAAAAAATGTGTTGAAAGTTTTTGAAAATACACAAAGATATAGGTCATTGCAAGTGCTTGAATTCATACATTTTGTGCAAGAACCGTAGATTTTCTGTCTCTATCACTGAACTTCAATTTTTTGTTTTGCTGTGCTGCTGAGAACACAGCATAATTGAGAAGCCTCTCTCTCTTTTTAATTGTTGTCTGTGAGCTTCTGTAAAGCCTCCTAATTCTAATTCTCATTATAAAAATTCCCAGTTTTGTAACAGTAATTAACCTTGATCCATGTCTCACACTCTGCAGTGTTTGGTCCTTGAATGTGAGGGAATTGGGCCTGGGAAAGCCTTGATTTGATGTTTAAGAAGGTGTGGGAACCAAGTTTACAAACATAAAAGTTTGCCCCCCCCCCCCCCCCCCCCCAAAATCATACTGGTTTTGACCTCTGACCTTTCTCTCTAATGGGTGTTTGTGTCCTCACGTTTCCAGCACTGGAGCCCTGCCTCGTCTCTGGCTCTGAAGGACACATAGGAAAAAAGACAGTCAAACATATCACAAACACTGACATCCAGTGTCACGTTGACATTTGGGTTATTACTATATTTGGTCATATAATTGTGCATATCAAATTGTAAAGAAAAAAGAGGCAGATTATATTTAAAGCCGCTTACTGTGGAAAGTGACAATTGTTCAGCATGCAAATCATTGATACCTCTAGCTGGCTGTTACCAGTGGTGGAAGAAGTATTCATATTCTTCATATGTTACTTTTTACAGTATATCTTCATATTCTGGAGATTGCCTCCCTGTTTATCAAGAACCTTAAGTAAAACTACCTGTAAAACAATTTAAACACACTCTATTCCAATTTAAAAAAAAAAAAATCTAGAGAACTATTTTTCCAATTATCATAATTATGTATTTTAAGTGGTTTTACGGAATAACCATTATTTTACATATAATTTTTCGGGTCATTTCCTTGTTGTTTTTTTCTTCTTTTTTAACTTTCCCACTTTTTCATTTTTGTTTATTTTAACTTATTTTTAGGTAAATTTTCTTAATACTTTTGCTAATATGATATTTAAAGAAATCAAGCCAGTTCGTCCAGGTTTGAAAAAGGGCTAAGCAAAAGTACAAAAAAGCAAAACGTACTTAAAGCATCAATCATACTTCAAACTGCTAATAACTCATCGACATGTAAAATGTGACAAGAGGCCAAAACCAAACATTTGTCTTTTAAGAGATCACAAGCCAAAAAGGTTGGAAAGCACTGATTTAATCTTTAACAATCTGTTGTGCTTTATAAGGTTATTGTGTAGGTTTTATGTTAAATCCTAATCTGAAAAGTGTCTACAGCTAATAAATGTAACTAAAAGAAAAATATAATGTGTTTTTCTGAATTGCAGTGGAAGTATAAAATAGTAGAAGATGGAAATAGGCAAGTACTAGTACCTCTGAAGTGCATGTGAGTACCATACTTAAGTAAATGTACTTGTAACTTTCCACCACTGGCTGTTACCTCTCCTCTGTGGCCCACTCTGCCTGTCCTCCTGCTCCGCCTGCAGTACGTCAGTGACCAGGTCAGATACAGAGGTGTAGTGCTGACCTGTCAGAAGGTACTTGGTCTGGACCAGACTCTCCACCAGGCTGGCCTCAAAGCCCATCTGCAGCACAGTCTGCACCACAGGAGAGAGCATGGCCGAGGACGCTCCCAGACCCCCGACCATATCTGGGAGATGAGAGGAAGGGGAGAAGTGAAGAGGGCGACATCAGTGATCAGCAACAGATAAGGTTGAAAGAACACTGACATATCCAGTAGATGAGGGATACTCGGCTTGCTTTGCTTGGGGGCCACTTTTACAAAATGACAGGGGGCCAAGGGCCAGTCACAGCAGCACTATACATGTTTCTAGGATTTTAGGATATGTCTAGGATTTTAGGATGTTTCTCAGATTTTAGGACCTTTCAAGTATTAAGTACATTTCTAGGGTTTTAAGACATTTCTTGGATTTAAAGACATTTCTAGGATTTTAGGGGTTTTCAAGGATTTTAGGACAGTAGGGGCTTAGTTAGGACCTCTGTCAGGGGATGTGGGGGATCCTCCTCTGGCATTTTTTTCAATAAACAAGCACGATTTTAATACTGTGTCATTCACTCTGACACCTAATGTATACTAAAAGTACCAAAACAATTCTCAGTGTGAATCACTTTATTTTTTATTGTGAGTCAGAAATGGTTGGGGGCCAGTTTTAGCCCGCAGGTCTTAAGTTGAGTATCACTGCACTAGATGTTACATTCACTATAAGAAACCTTTTTGATAACTGGAAAAATACATAGCAAATTGTGCAGCTTACTTAATGTATTTCAAACCACACACCTCTTGAGTTAATCTACTGAAATGGATTATAATTATAATTCCTTAATTGTATAGAATAATTGCCCTCTCATGCCTGCCCTGCAAAATGGTTCTGCTCCCCAATTACTGCAATCCTATAACAAACATTAGCTCGGGTAATTGGACATGCAGTTATTTCTTTTTCAGCAGCCTCCCACGGAAAAGTAATGGACGTGCTTTCTACCTGAGAGAGTCTGTCCTGAGTCTAATTGAGATTTTATGTCGTGCCAAGGTGTGAAGTATGCTTTGTGGAAATGGTTCACCAGTTTTGATCTAATTGAATCAACTGGTTGCCATTATTTTCTCAATTTGCACAACCTGCAATGCAACTCACAATGTTTGCTTCACCTCTCCCCTTTTGTGTGAACAAGCAAGAGAGGATGTTGACACTTTGATTCTTTGCACTGCAGGATTTACAAAGATAATTATTGGCATCAGAGCAGGCTGCTATCTTGTTATCCAGGTCTGCTGGTAGGAATAAAGGTTCTCTTTTTTTGTACGCACCCATTGCTCCCTGCCTTGTTTCAGTTTTATATGACTTACCGTTTCTGGAGCCGATATCTCTGCCTGTGGAGGTCTGTGATCCACCCTAGAAAAGTAATCACATTTTCAATGTTCAATGAAAGTCATGAATGATTTAAATGCAGCAATGACAAACTGTCATTTATCAGTGTGCGGTTCTGTCTGCTGCATGCCAAACAGAGTTTATTCGGAGCAGACAAGAGGGATAAAGGCTCTCACCACAGTCTCACCCAGATGGAAATGAGCATCCTGTATGTTGCTGATATACTCCTGCCCTCTTGCCTGGATTAGAAACTCGCATCTGAGAAATATAAAGATGCTATTTTATGAGCACAAGTGCACAACACAAAAAAAACTTGACACTGCTCATACATATATATTTAGAAATGATGTCTTTGTATCTTCTTGTGACAAGTCCTGCTATTACCGTGGAAACCACTTGGCATGTTCCTGCCAGGGGTCATCCCCTGGCTCCCAGTTCCTCAGCCCGCCATCGCAGTAGAAGCATTTGACGTTGTCACCGTGACCTGTCAGGATGTACACAACTACTGTGAGAGGGATCGAATGACTGTGAATCCATACAACACTAGTTCCCAACCTGGGGGCCCACAGTCCCCACAGGGGCGGGAGTAACTACCCCCCAAACCACTTTTTTATTTATAAACCAATATATTTGGGTATTTAGTAGTGTTGTTAATTGATTCAAATCCAAATCTTGACACCTGAGTGCAAAGTACTTGAATTCTACATATTGTGTTATAAATATGCATGTGCATATGGGCTGCTGCAGATAAGATCAGGAGGCATCACGGTGGAGTTACTAGGCGTGTCTAAGTGCCCCCTTCCAGCCATGCCCATTTTCACATTTCAGGGAGGAGGCACTTAAGACAAAAGTCAGTGGTTTAATTACTCTTTAAGGAGTGTAAGAACACTTAAAAAATATGAATACAGTAGAGCCTACATTTAAGCATTTTATTAATTCCTGTGAAGACAACTAAATGAAACTGATATTTTTTTAAAGATTGGATTATCATCAAGATCTAAATTATATATATATATAAACTCACAGGGCATGGAGACGATCTGAACATAAGCTATATTCACAGAGACTTTACTCTCTGCTAAACAGCCTCGTCCTGCTTTAGAAAGTATGCACAGTAACACAACCAAGCAGCTAATAGAACAATAGACGAGAAAAAGGAAGAAAAAAACCTTTTATGTGTGAATGATTGTTATGATAATATTTTAAAAATACATTATAAGGACAAAATATTGTATAAAAAAGTGACAAATATCAGAAAAGCTCATCTCTGATGCAATATTCACAGGGAATAACTTGCTCAAAATGTATCCAAATCGCTCATTTCACACAAACTTCCTGCAGTTAGGCATTTGGGTTAATTATTTTGTTTACCAGTTGTTCTGTACCTTTATTGTTATGCAATGAATATAATATGGAATATTCCTAAAATATGTCTTTACTCAGCGGACGTCAGTTTACTAAATGATGAAACAGTGGGGTCCCAAGGAAAAAGGTTGGGAACTACTGCTGTACAGCTTAACAACTGACACAAGACATTTCCATGAATCATTGCAAACTAAAACCTCTAAAAATGACAATGAATATTAATCTCTTGAATGAACTTTAGTAGCTTCACAAAAGCACAACCCATTGTTCACTGAAAAATTTGACAAGTTGATCTTACTTAAAATAATTTTGGAAATCTATTGCCTTGAAAAAAGTAAATATAACTTCATTGTAATTTTGTTTACTTTATATCAAATTGTTAAACTTACTTAAAAATTGGCTGTACTCACTTAACTTTGTTAAGTTGTTGCAACTTAAAATTGGCGTGAATTTACCCTGTTCTTTCTAAGAAGTTAGCAACTTCAGTAAACAAAGTTAGTCTGACTTAACTTGATCATGACAAATGATGAAGTTAGGAGATCTGCGAGTTCTGTTTTGTCAACATGTTTAAGAATATACAAATATGACTGACATTCAACCAGCAGATATATAGCATAGTAAACCTGGTTTACTGAAATTGCTAAAAAATTAGAAATACTGATTTAATTAAACTTGTCATTGTTAAGTGGCAACAAAATTGAGTAAATGTAACTAACTTTTAAGTAAACTTAACAATTAGAAAAGATTAGATAGATAAGTAAACATCAATTAGGATTAATAGATACATTACATTTTTCAAGGCAATTGGTTTCCCAGATTTTGAAAGTAAAATCAACTTGTCATATTTTTAAGTGTATGATTACTTATTTGATTGTATTATTGTGTCTTGGTTTTCGTGACATTGTGTCCACAATCTGTATTGCGTGAAGCTGTGGAGGCTCTTTAGCAGCCCCAGCTTTGTCCAGCTTGTTCTGTCCACAACATCATGACTCAGCAGGACAATTGAACCATGAACTCTCTCACAAAGAGAGGTCACTCTAGCAGTGACTGGGTCAGTGCTGAATATTCAAGTATAAGTATACTCACGGACACTCACATGATGGTAATATTAACACATTAAAGAAAGAGGATGTGAATGTTTTATGCTGTATAGTGACACAGTGAGTACCTGTGTAGAAAAATCCTGCTCTGGCGAGAACATCTGGTTGGACTGAGGCCTCAGTGGGCCAGTTGTGGTAAGTGGTGAGCCGGGAATCCTCCGCCTCCATCTCTGGGTACACCGCTTGTCCAGCTGTCCCCTGGTCATCCATAGTCATCCTCTGGAGTTGACTCAACAGCTGGCCGTCCACAGAGTCGGAGGAGCCAAGTTGGAGTGGAATATTTCCCACAGTTCGACCCAGTATGAAACTGCAAGTGGGGAAATGCCTCTTGTGCTCGGCAGCCGGGCTGTCCCCGTGCACCCAACATCTTAAAATCCCTCCACAGCAGAAACACTGGACTTTATCTCCGGGGCCCAAGAAGAAGAAGCCCGCCTTGGCCAGATCTGCAGATGTGACAGGTGCATCTTCTGGCCAGTACTGAAAAGTTCGAAGTCTCTCCCTTTCTCTTCTCATCTGAGGCTCCTCGAGGATGTGCAGGGTAGTGCTCCTGTCATCCATCATTCTGGGGCATGAAGGTTTTCCTTTCTCTTCTTGTCCTGTGCCAGTCATCCGTTTTGCGGTCCATAGTGGAGCGCGCACTGAAGGTGGGTGCAGCACACCAGCTGAAATAATATGATCAGCTGCGGGGGCCTGCACAGCGGCCTACAGGAGACTGCTTTCCAGAAAAGCCACTAAATGCCAGAACGTATGCTCATTGATCCTTGAATGAATGAAAGCATGAACATGTCATGTGGCTCCACCTCTTAGGGAAAAACCATGGAAAGCATTTCAGAGGAACACTATGGCCCAACAACTGATATGACTATTGAAGGGATACTGCAGAGTTTTTCAAAGAAGGCCTACCTTTAAGCATGATGACATGCTACAACTAAATAACAGACAACTTTAATTTTAAAGGGACAATTCACCCCAAAATCAAAAATAGATATTTTTCCTCTTACCTTTAGTGCTATTCATCAGTCTCAATTGTTTGGTGTGAGTTGCTGAGTGTTTGAGATATTGGCCATAGAGATGTCTTCCTCCTCTCTGATATAATGGAGCTAGATGGCACTCGGCTTGTGGTGCTTAAAGCGACAAAGAAATACATTTAACAAAATTCAACAGCAATGTCTCTTTCCAGAAATCATGACCTGGTTACTCAAGATAATCCACAGACCTTATTGTGAACAGTTTCATGTAGGAACTACTTTCTTTCTATCAAACTACACCCATCAACCGTACCACCTCTTGTGCTTGTGACAATGTGAGACATAAACATTAATTGCATACTACTCAGCTGAGCTATAAAGTTAGGTAGGTCAGTGGTGCTAGATGAGCTAGTAGTAAATGCAGGCTTGCTTCTGCACAGTGATATGGTTGGCAGATGAAGTTTGATAGAAAGAAAATAGTTGCTACATGAGACTGCTCACAACAAGGTCTGCAGATTATCTTGTGTAACTAGGTCATTATTTCTGGAAAGAGAAATAGCTGTTGAGTTTTTCTATTTTTTTTTTTAGCATGTTGAGCAACGGTAGGAAACAGATTTGACCTCTGACAGAGTTTAGGTGGGTGTGGGTAAATTGCTGCCTCCTAATGGTGAATGGGAGTAATAACTACTGTAATGTATTGCAGGCCAGAACCTAATCAGTTCACGATAAACTGCTGTCATGTAAAATTAGAGTCATTCTGCATTAGCAATTTCAACCTGCTACATGCATGACACTTGGAAATGCACACCATGACCATACAGTCAGATATGCAATACAGATCCTGTACAAAGTAGCCTTTGTTTTGGTCTATAGTTTTATCAATGGGGTCACCCTCTAAAACAAGCTGTTTGTTTGTATGTTTTTGTTATTCATATCATGACCCTCCCTTGACCTACACATATTTTTCCTTGAGTATGACAGGGGAAAATTCTTTACTCTTCCTCCACCATTTTTCACAGTTCATGACTGATAAATGGTGCGATTTTGGAGATTTTTTTCAAAAGTGTGTCTTTCAAACCCACTTGTGGGTTTCGGGTTCTGAGGGTATGTAAAATAAAATACAAAATATGTCACTTTAAAGTTAAATGTCAATACCCTAAGCCAAATCAAAATCATAACTCCCACTCCAATGCTTAAAAAACAATTTGGAGTGCATCCCCTGTTTTGCACAAACCCCTCCACTCTCATATATAATGAACAGGCCCTTAGGGATTTGATTGATACCTCAGACTTCCAATTTCCAATGCTTGCTATGGCCTTTTTTCATTTTGTGTCATTTGCATTCAAGTAAATGAATTAGTCTCATATGAGCACTGCACCGAGCTAAACTGTATCAGATCTAAGGGGGCCCTGCAGAAAACCACACACAGTCTGCTGATAGACCCCTGGGCTTTACAACCACAGAGGCTGCAGAAAATAGCACCAATAACAGTGCAAAAAGAGCAACTTTTCCATCTTAAGTATCATGTAGTTGGCTTTATTTTTTATTATCCCTCTATCATTTAACCCTTTAAGACCTGTAGTGACATCAATTTTCTTGTGCTGCTTTTGCACAAGTATTTAAAGCTTTGAGCAAATTGGCTTGATTTCTTTGAAAAATATAGGAAAAGGTAATGAGCAGCTTGATAAATGATATAGAAACTGCAAGAAATTAGTAGATTTAGAAAAGTTAGGGAATTGTCAAGGAGGAAAAAGAAAAAAGCTAGGGGAAAAGTATATTTATTATTATCGTGATTATATTGGCTTCATTTCTTTAAAATAAACTTTGGAAAAAGAGCAACAAAAGAAGAAACGAAAGAATAAGTAAAACAAACATAAACAAAAAGAAAAGAAAGAAAAACATTTTTCAAAAATAATAAAATGGCCTGAGAAAGGTGCCTAAAAATGATACAAATTTTAATTAATTAAATTAACATAAATTATTTTAACATAATTTTAAATACATAATTATTCTAATGATGGATGATGATAAATGTAGTTTGCCCAATAATTTCCCAGAAAATAGCAAGAAATTAGTAAAAAGTACAAAAAAATGTCTGAAAAAGAGTAAAACGAAACAAAACTAAACTAAAAAGCCAGAAATAAAAAAAGTTTCAAAAATAATAAAATGACCTGGGAAAGGTGCCTAAAATTATAATAATTTGTAACATTGTTTTAAATACGTAATTATGATAATATATATGATAAACATACATATATTTAATAATTTCCTAAAAATCAACAAGAAATTAGCAAAAACAAAGTTAAAACAAAAACAATACAAAAAACAAAAACCGGATATTAGTAAAACAAAAACAAAAAAGAGTAAAATGACGCAGGAAGGAAGGACCCGGGAAATGTGCCTAAAAACTATAATAATTTTAGAATATAACTGCACTTTTTTTGTGCAGAAAAGATGCTTGAAAGTTTTGCCACCCCGCGGGGAGCGAGGTGAACTGCAGCGGCGGCTCAAAGCCCGGATGGAGCAGCCATTGGGGAAGTGTACAGGGCTTTAACGTAACTGAGCAGGGCTCTCTCTCTGGAATAATAAAGACAAAGTAAAAGGCGACCGAGCGCAGAAACATTCAAGCTCCGAAAGGTCGATTCGGCGACACGTAACGTTAACTTGAAATTCAGTACTGGGACTTGACTGCTTTCGGACACAGTATCCGAGGCGACAGACTTGAACTGTGGAAGTTGGGATACGTGCACACAGCGGAAAATATACAGCTGAGCCTGCGCTACAACTACTAGCCACTACACGCTAAAGCGGCACCAACTAGCCACATAGCTAACTGTAACTGAGCTGTGAACTTGCTTTCAAATCACAAGCTCAGGCTCTGTGAGAATCCAGGGACTTGCTTAATGAATTATGTCTGCCACAAGCATTGACCCTCAGGTAGGAAGAACGATGTACCTCGCCTGTACGGAGCTTGAAAGCTAGCTAACGATTTACTGGGCTATGGCTATTCATCGGAAGTGCTAGCTAGCCACTAACGTTGGCCGGTGCATGTAGCTAGCAAGTTAGCCACATTCCGTTAAACGGTGAAATGTTTTTTTTTTATGGACATCGAAGACAAATGACACGAAGTTATACGTTAGCATACAGGCAGTCGTCATCTTTAACTGGGACTTTATGTTTGTACCACCAACGTAGCAGGAAAAACTCCCCACATATGACAGAATACGTGAACGCTAACATTGAGATAATTAAACAGAGGTTCAAGCTAACTTATTCAGTGAATCTTAACTTTTTATTGTAGATGATACAAGCACCAGTGTTGTCGCTAGGGTGACCCAAATGTGTTCAGACTAATATGGCAAACTAAGTTACAAGCTGCATTAACGCTATTGGCGATTTTAAAGCCATTTTAAGAGGGCTAGTTAACGTTAGCTAGCGAAGTTGTGCTTGAATTAACGCCAACGTCAGCTGGTTGATGAACTACCTCAAGTTATACACCAATTAGATGGCTTTCACTGTTGTGGCTAACTGTAACTATATACACCTTTCACTGTGGACTGACGCCATGTGCATGTTTTGTATTGCCTCTTCAGGAAGTAGTCTAAATGTTCAGCCTCTGAGCAGAGCATTGATAAGAGGCTGCACTCAGTCTATGTGCTATCTTAAGAAAATAATCATGTCTCCTTTTTTTCTTTTCATGATCCAACATGGCTACAGAGATCAAAGGGACAAGCATCTAAAGGTGAGTTGCATCACAGAGGAATGGATCTGGATAACTTGTTTGTTTAGTCTGGGCATACTTTTTAAGACTAAATCAGGATTACATACAGCCTCCCATGGACCTTTTTTTTTTCTTAATTTTTTTAAAATATTTTTTTTACAACAGACAGTTTGTATTGTCATAGCAGGAAAAGCACAGGTGAAACGGATAACAGTTTCTTTAAGTGTCCCACTAACCTGTGCAGAAAACCCGGGTCTCCCCTAAGTACAATACAGCTATTAATGTTATTGAATACACCTACAGTAAAACACCTGCTCTGACATCTTAAAATGTCAGCAGTGAAAAAGGGCTGTCAATCTTAGTAGGAGACAAACAATCAAGGCAAGGCAAATTTATTTATATAGCACATTTCATACCAAAGTGCTTTACAGATTAGTCAAGTCAAAGTTCATTGAAACCCAATCGCAAAGCATGCCCAAAAGGACCGTACTAATAGTAATATCAACTCAGTAGGGTTGCAGCGGTATGAGATTTCCACGGTATGAAAACCATCTGAGAAAATATTGCAGTGTTACAGTATCACAGTATTACAGAGTTATTATTATTATCAGTCAGAATGATCCTCAGAGGAATGAAAACACTTACTTTTGGTTGAACAAAAGTTTTATTACTATAACTGAAACTTGAAACTTTTTTTGTAATGGACGCATGTGTAAAAAGCCTCCCTTTTGAAAATAACTATATGAAAGGTGAGATTCTTCACCTGTCCAGTTACAGTCTTTTTCCAATATCGCACATAAGCAAATGTCAACAGTATGATAACTGTCGACTTTCATATCACAGTATACCTTAAATCCAGTATATCACTACAGCCCTACAATTCAATTTCAGTTTGATCTTTAAAGTCCAATATGACAAATCACAATCAGCATTGGAGGACTATAAACAGGGCTATGGGTCTACTAACTGAGTGGAGGCATACTAGGAAGGACATACTCTTAGACATGTTGGAGTACAACATCCACGGTGTCATTAAAAGGGCAGATGACCTCGGGGGAAAATACTTTATATCAGGGATGATAATGAGAAGTCATCGATCAATAATTGGTCACTAAGAATTTGATTAAACATGTGAAATTCAATCAAATAAAGATCTAATTCTGAGATATAAATGATGTGTAGTCTCCTGTTGCATTGTAGCCATAAGTAGAATGGTGGATTTTGAAGCATGTTTCAATGACTAACATTAGCATAAAAGGGGAGCAATATGATTATTTTATGACTGGGTGGCTATCATGGGGTCTGGAAAGAGTGTGGCAGCGGCATTTTGGCGATGCAAAGTATTTCTGGGTTATATTGAATGTGTGTTATATGTCTAGGCCTCTACATCTTTATGTATCTCATAGGCTATGCAGAGAATATGTCATATATTTCAAGTTTTGATTGAGAAAAAAAATCACATGGTTTGGTACCAGCAAAGTTTTATTCATTGTTATTATTTTTTTAATAATTGATCACTAATGTTACCAATGATCGATTTGGGAAAATGCATACAATTTGCAACCTTATTTTACATCTTTGTTTACTGATAGTATCAATGATGAGAAGATGTCAGTGATTCTTATGCTCAGTTTTCCCTGCACAGTGCGGATGCTGTCTATTGATGCGATCTCTAATGTTTTGGCAGTAAACATATTTAGTTCCTGAGGTTATGGCACACCCAATTATGTCTTTTGAGTATAACACGCTCAAGTCCTGTACCATCGAAAGTTGTGAGTCAAAGTTTGTAATTTTATGTTTGACAAAAAATGAAATTGCAGTCAGCTTGGAATCTAGTGTGAATTTCTCTTGAAGCATATTCCACCTTGCTATGGTCATTATTATTCTGAGGATGTTAAAATCATATTCCAGAAAATACACTGGTTCTGTCTCAATCCTCTAAGGCATGCAAAGATTTGTGCACATTAGACAGTCCACCTCCTGCTCCTACATTAGTCAAAGTGGTCACTGAGCTAGGACAGAGGAGTTTTTTCCAACCATGGAAGAGAGGAAGGAACTTGCTTTAATACGCACAAACCATTTGAAAAAAAGGACTTTTGTCATATTTTACCATAAACATGACAGTTAGCAGACCATTTTTAGAAGTTTAGAAGCTTTGATGAACATTTTTTCACAGTTTGGTCCCTTCAAGTTAACCACAGAATACTTTGTGAGGGGGCAAACTACAATGTTGTAAATCCACCTTAATTCCTATAGGTGTATTGTGCAAAAAATTAATACAAATCAGCATTCATACTTTTGGAGCTTCCAGTCTAACTCTTCCCTCAACACCGCCACTAACTCCGCTGTACATAATGATTTACTGGTAATTCACTGTTGTCGGTTTCTCACTAATATTGGCATTGGCGGTGGTGTTGTTATGGCCTCATAATCGTATTTTTTATGATATTCCAGTCACATTTGATTCACTGCAGTTGGGGAAGGAGGTGGAGTGACAGGCAGGTCTTGACTCATGCTTCACCTGCAGGCCTCGCTGGCAGCAGGCCACAGGCTGATTCACCTCCAGGATAGGACAGGCTCAGCTTGACATGGCTCAGTGATTTTATTTTATTTTATTTTTTTATTTTAAAAAAACAACAACATATGCTCATACAAGAGGGACGGACAGTTTAGAATTCTAGAGTATCAGTAAATCTATTTAGGGTTGTTGATGAATTTATAGTGCGCTGTGTGAGCTGACCAAATAAAATATGTGTGTTTTTTATTTTTCAGTATAAGAATTTTAATCTATGTCACATAATTTCAAACACAACACAACTTGATAGCTAAAACAACCAGTGCTTTCTGTGCATTCAAATCGCTGAAAATGTTTTTTAAATGTACACTAATATAATTCTGTTTTTGTTGCAGTGCAAAATGGTTCACTGCATCAGAAGGAGACTGTCCATGACAATGACTTTGAGCCATACCTCACTGGTCAATCAACTCAGGTAAAGTTTAATATCTCTATCTGAATAATACAAAAAATATTAATATAGCATAGACTGACTAAGACTAGATAATGAATATGAATATCATATTTTGTGGTATTGATATTTTATTATTTCTGTTATGATTTATCATGATATGGCATATATATGTGCAGTCACTTACAAAATCACTAGTTTAAGTTTACCCTGTTCAGTTTTGTTCTTGTTTCAGGCTATTATGTCTATTTCTGTGCAAGTTTATTGAGAATAATAAAAGCTGGAGTCAAATTCCTTGTATGTTTACACACTTGGCCAATGAAGCTGATTCTGATAAAATAAACTGATGATCTAAGCACTGGACTGTGTGCAACTGTTCAGCATTACAGAACTCCCTCTATGTTTAAATTAAACACTATCAATTAATTTTTTTTACAGCAGAAATTTGTAGGAACATAACATCTGTTCATTTCAGCAGGACTGCGTTCTGATGGCACTAAAGGTATACTATGTAGGATTATAGGTTACTGTTTGTAAACATGCTCATCAGCGAGCGTGAAAGTAAACCTATTAATACTAATAAAACATTTTATTTATTGGCGCCTTTTTAAAGCACTCAAGGACACGCTCCAAGACACAGTTAAAAACAAGCAGCAATATATCCATAGATCATTTGGTCAAACAGATCAGTAATATAAAGTAAAAAGTTAATAAAATAACTAGACAAAAAACATAGTTTAAAAAAGATATAAAATCATTATTATGAAGTTATTATCAGTGCAGATCTTGATGTGTGTCCCCCTATTAAATTAGGCTGAATATTCCAGCTTGAAAAGGTGTGTTTTCATATGGGATCCGAAGGTGGAAAGGTTGTCAATACTGCGAATATCCCTGCCAGTGAAAGCCAACCCCAAATTTACTCTCGTTTGGCGTTTCCCCTTGCTATATTTCTGTTTTTTTGACACTGCATCTCTTGGATGTGTGCTGCTTACAGTCTGGCACCTGTGAGGTTACACGCCCCTAAACATAAAAGAAAATACTGGCAGAGGGCAGAGTGTCTGCAGAGAAATACAACTCCACACACTGACAGTGGGTCATACACAATGACTGAGAGGGATTACGTCTGTATGAGTCTATATATTTGGTCTCATTCACTAACAGTGCAAACACATAAGTCTGTGCTTAAACCATGCACATGAACATTTTAGTAGAAATTCAGGATTTATTAATATTTTCTTATCTGAATTTTTTTGTATTCTGCGAACAAATTTAGAATTGCTTCAGACCCTTGCGCATGTACACATGATAAAGGCTGTCCAAGAAAATGTAAACACACACCTTTTAACTAAGTGCATAGTGTATTAAAAGTATATTTATTTTAAAAAAGCCTTTAGTAGACAATATTTATAACTGTAATTTACTAATGCATGCACTTATTTATGTACTTATTATTGTAATAATTAAGATATTCCACGATAAAAAAAAAACAGTCCTAACTTACATGAACCTATATAAGAATTGACTCCGCCTGTAATGATGGCTACTCTCAACTATTTTTAGTGCCTTCAAATTATTGTTGTTATTATTATTAGAACTGTAATTATATACAGGATATGGTGACGAACGGCTTATCAGCTGTTTCTGATTGCTATTACATTCACAGACACTCACTGACGTTTCGACGCTGTTGTGTCAGGACCTTAATATGTGTGTAGAAATAACTCAAACACAAACATGCTTCCTTGTATAGAGAAATAGGGGCGTGGCAGTATGCCCATTGCAGACACCAGTCACGAGCCTGCCACTTTAGAATGATTCTGATTCACCAACTCAGGCACGATGGTACGACCAAAATCAGCTGGTGCGCACGTGTAACAAACCCGATGGTAGTTTTGTGGATGCACTTCTTTGAGCGCAGAGTAAAAACGTTTCTACACACGTTAGTAAACGAGGCCCATTGTTCTTTAGGAAAAATTTGCATTGTATATCTTTTAACCTATTTTAAATTATTGCCCATCCCTAAAATTGATTCATCGAGTAAATCATGATTAGAAAACAATTTAAAATAGTTTTTGTGTATAGATAAGGCTAGGAGAGATTTATTTAATTTATAGATGTGATTTAAATCAAACTGTAAGTGGCTTGCTAATGTTGTGGCTCTGCTGACCTTCATTCATCTAGAACAACAGCTACCAGTCCATCACCGACCCCTACCTGTCCAGCTACTACGCCCCCTCCATTGGATTTCCGTATCCCCTCAGTGAGGCTCCCTGGTCTACTGGTGGTGACCCCCCTATTCCATACCTCACCCCTTATGGACCCTTGAGTAACGGAGACCATCACTTCATGCCGGACACAGTGTTTGGCCAGCCGGGGGGCCTGGGAAGCAGCATCTACCCCCACAGGTTTAACTTTTTCCCTGAAAACCCTGCCTTCTCTGCTTGGGGCACAAGTGGCTCCCAGGGCCAGCAGACTCAAAGTTCAGCCTACGGTGGCAGCTACAGCTATCCTCCCAGCTCCCTGGGGGGCACCCTGGTGCCTGATGGTCAGACGGGCTTTCACAGTGACACCCTCAACAAAGCCCCCGGTATGAACAGCCTGGAGCAGGGAATGGTTGGCTTGAAGATCGGAGGGGACGTTACTGGCCAGGGCTCAGGAGTCAAGGCTGTGGGATCTGTGATTGGTGGACCTGCGGTGGCGGCCACAGGGAATGGAGCGACACCTATTGGAATGCCACCACCCAAACCCACCTCCTGGGCAGCCATCGCCAGCAAGCCGGCCAAGCCGCAGCAGCTGAAAGCCAAGGTGAAGCCAGGGATGCCCAATCCGGGGGGAGCGCTTCCCCCGCCACCCATCAAACACAACATGAACATCGGGACCTGGGACAAAGGCCCGGTGACTAAAGTAGCCACAGCTCCACTGCAGCAACAGCAGCCTCTCGGCCTGCCTCATGCCATGCCACCTCAAGCCCCCATGCAGCAAGGACCCATGCAGCCCCCACCTCCCCAGTCTTTGGTGCAGCCCCAGATGCAGCAGATGGCCTTACAGCCCCAGCCCCACCATCACCAGCACCATCAGCCACCACCGCAGCCCTACCAAAACCACACCCAGCCCCCACAACCCCAGACCCGCTGGGTTGCCCCACGCAACCGTAACCAAGGCTACGGGCAGGGCGGTCCAGGCCATGATGGTAGTGGTGTGATGGGTATGGTTGGTGGTGGGAACAGTGGCCCCCAAACATCTGCCAGCCAGGGACCTGGTGGAGAGTCCCACCCAGTGCTGGACAAGCTGCGTGCCTCCCATAGCTACAACCCCAAGGACTTTGAATGGAACCTGAAGAACGGACGTGTTTTCATCATTAAGAGCTACTCTGAGGACGATATCCATCGCTCCATCAAGTACTCCATCTGGTGCAGCACGGAGCATGGCAACAAGCGGCTGGACTCAGCCTTCCGGGCCATGAATAATAAAGGGCCCGTGTACCTTCTGTTCAGTGTCAACGGCAGCGGTCATTTCTGCGGCGTGGCAGAGATGCGTTCACCAGTGGACTATGGCACCAGCGCTGGTGTTTGGGCACAGGACAAGTGGAAGGGCAAGTTTGACGTGGACTGGTTGTTTGTTAAGGACGTGCCTAACAGCCAGCTGCGCCACATCCGCCTGGAGAACAACGACAACAAGCCAGTGACCAACTCCCGTGACACCCAAGAGGTTCCTCTGGAGAAGGCCAAGCAGGTGCTCAAGATCATCGCCACCTACAAACACACCACCTCCATCTTTGATGACTTCTCTCATTACGAGAAGAGGCAGGAGGAAGAGGAGGAGGTGCGCAAGGTGGGCACAGTCATGTCACTGTGTTACCTTAAATATACCAAACATATTATTTGATGATAAGCATATGAGTCTGTAGAGTGCCTCAGAAATGAGTCCTAAAACCATGAAATCTGTTAGTCGGTGGGTTTTTTGAATGGCTTTTTGGGTAGAAGCCTGAAGTATGGTCTTTTGTTAACACAAGTGTGAGAAAAGTTTTGTTCTACAACATAAAATATGTGAGTAAATACTTCACTCACAAACTGAAAAGCTTGTATGTGTCTCATAAAAGGCAGTTGCTAACAAGCGAAGCTAAATGAGACTATGGTCACTAAGCCAAAGTGCACAGCACACGGCTTTACAGTCTCATAGCCGTAGTGAAGCGACGGTAGTTAAGGTAGTCATAGCTTAGCATTAGCTTTTTCCTTCTGGTGACTGCATTCAGGCTTAAGACATCCTGAAAGTGGTGTTCATTTACAAAGATTATCTTGCTGAACAAAACGCGTAAGAATTATTAATGTTTGTTTACCACAGAGCCTGATTTTGTGCAAAGATCCAAAATCCACTGAAAAAATCCCATAGGCTTTTTGACAAGGGATGCAGGGCGACTAACTTTCCGGGTTGGCCTGCAGAAAAACGTCATCACTGGGGCACTCTATTTTTGCTCATTATTTTCTTGATGCTTCTTTCTTTTATTTGTGTCTGAGAGTGTAATTCTTGTTTTTCCACTTTGTTTTCTCTATTTGCTCCTTTTGACAGACTTTTGAACCTTCTCCGATACAGAACCGCTCTCGGTTGGATCAGGTAAAGACCTGTCATATTTTCCCGCAAGCTGTAAGGGACTTTTTCTGACAGTTAGTGTCCTGTTCACACAGCGAGGATGAATTTTTTAGATAATCTAATATTTGATCACTGCTTTGAATAGATATGTGTAGACCTCGTCAAACTGCCTTGCAAATTACTGCTGCTGTTATGTAATATTTGAATGTCTAATGTTATTTTTTTTGCTCTTTTTCCAAACAGGAGCGCCAAAACAGGAATAAACAATAGAAGACATTTATCCTTGGCTTGATCAACAGTTACACTAGGACTTTTGATTTAAGAGACAGAAGATTATGAAAATGCAACCAAGCCCTTCATTTTTTTTTTCTATTTAATCCTGGTGAATCTCTGCCATTGTCGAGACTTGTGCTTTTTTTTGCCCCATGTACCACCCACTTCTTGTGCAGGGATAACAAGCTGATTTAATGTTTTACCTAGCCACCACCACACTCTTTAGTTCAGTTTTTTTTAAATATTTTTTTTCTTCCCGTTCCATCTCGTACTCTTCTCTCACCAGACTGGTTTTCTCTCCTCTGCCCCAACTCCCGCCTCTTTCCAATTGAATCAGGGTTTGACTGCACCATGGAGAAAAAAAATCTGCCACTTTATATTTCAGTACAATCAGGAACGGATGTGTCCTGCCCCTTTTTGTCCATTTGGGGGCAACATTGCCATGCTTCAGAGGTTTAACTGTGCCAACAGGGTTGGAGGATCCCAAAGGCAATGTCGGACTTGGAGCTGTGCGATAATAAAACTTCAATGGTTTATCTATTTTTCATTCAGATCAACAAAATCTCTATTTTTTGGCTTACTACTGACAATTTTCATTTCAGAAACCTGTTTTCTGGAGCCTTAATGTTTTTTTTTCTAATTATTGGTGACTTCTCAAAAGAACTGCTCAAACAGTGACACTGCTGGAGAAATCAGGGATAGTGTGAAGTCACACGGGACTCGAGACATTTCCGAGGAGGAATTGCAAAGGCCTCTGGGAAAAAGAAATAATGGATGTGTCCTCCACAACCAGAACTCTCACCATTTAAGTCAAAAAATTGTACTATTGACATCCCTCACACCCCTCTGCTTTGCTTTCTTTTTTTATGTTTGTCTTGAAGGGGTCTTTTGTATGTTTCATCAGGAGATTCTGCTTGTGTACGCAACCCAGTCTGAGAGAATTGTCGCATCCACCATTTTAAATTGTTTTATAATCAGAATTATGTAATGATGTAACTGCTACATTGAATGAATTGTTGCTTTTGCGTTTTTTGTTCCACAAAAAAAGGGGAGGGGGGGTCACATTTTTGTCCATTCACCATCATTCTGTCTTAATCCTCTTTTTTTTCCCTCAAATTTGGTTTTGCTAAGTCTATCATGTTGGTCGTAATGCTAAGCTTTAACGTAGGAGCCTATATATTCATGGAGAAAGCCTAAAATGTATAACCTAAAAATTAATGTAACTGATTTACTATCGAGTAAGAAAAAAATAAGAATGATATGTGGTTTCTGTGTGTTTTTTGGTTGTTGTTGCAAAAATAGTTTGTTCTAAACTGAAACCATTGGTTATGATACAGTAAAATACTTTCAGGTATGTTCATGGAAAAAAAGATTGGATATTAAAAAAAAGTCACTAATAGATGTGTGTGCCCATGCATGGCAAGCTGCAATGTAAGAAGTCTGTTGGAAAATGTTAATATTGTCCATCCTGCAGCTTGTCTGTGAGGTGAGAGTGGTGATGTTTAGTTAACGCCCCCCCGGTCTCCTGTCAGTCGTTTCAGAGCATTCAAAGCCAGAATGCAGTTTATTTCTTAGCGTTTTGAGATCAGCAGGTTCTCTCTCTCCTCTTGATTATTTTGAAACTGTCAGTTCAGTATTTTGTGATTGATTGTGAGGTTACCATGATGCAGAGAGGAATGCTGCTAACAGACACGGCTGTCTCTTTCCTATTGAGGGATCTTTTTTTTTTTATTTGATGTGTTTCTGTAAAATCTGATGTTGCTTTTTGGTAACCTAATCAAATTTTCAGATCCTGATTTAAATTTTCTGTTTGAAATATTTGAGCTGAAGCCGATAATTGTGGTCTGAGCTCGTTCACATGATGTTCAGATTATGTCAGACGGTGTATCTGATGTATCTTGATTCTGTCAGAGCTTAACCCTGTTGTTGTGTTGAGATGGCAGAAGTTCTGCACTTTGCTGAGGTCGCTCGAGTGTGAGTATGAACCGTATGCTCTACATCCATATTTTCACCTGTGAAGCTGCATTGTATTTTTTACCTGGCCAGTGTATCCCTTCCTTGTAATCTAGAGAACTGACCTCTAACAAGATCCTCTCTTCTCCACCTCCTCTCCTTTTTACCTGCACTAATCAATAGCTAGGTTGATCCAAGCAATACGGTGAACGCCCTTCACATGTTTGCCTTCACCAACACCGCTCTCCCCAACCAGCGTAGAGTCAGGGGCAGGTGAGAAGCTTAAAGGATGCCAACCGAAGACTGAGTCGCAGCCGCAGCCGTCTTTGCCTCAGGAAGCATGAACTGGTTGTGATTACGGTACAGGGCTCACGTGCACGTTAATGATATCTGTTTGTTGCAATAGAGGGATGTCAGGTTAGCCATGAAAGTATATGTATCAACACTACAAAAAGGATTAATGACATGAAATATTAAATAAACATTGATTATCTTATAGAC
This sequence comes from Plectropomus leopardus, assembly GCF_008729295.1. Taxonomy (NCBI): domain Eukaryota; kingdom Metazoa; phylum Chordata; class Actinopteri; order Perciformes; family Serranidae; genus Plectropomus; species Plectropomus leopardus. Next base: position 22,351,603 of record NC_056470.1, read on the forward strand.
CACAGTTGTAGTGGGCATAACTTGTTGAAAAAAATTATCTTGGTTTTTCTTTATAGAAGAAATCAAGCCTTAATAAACTGTCCATTCAGAAATTGCTTTGTCTTGATCTCATGACTTCTCTGTTAGTGAGTAAACAGCCACCTATAGTGACCTTATTCACAGAGAGGGAGCTCTGTAGGGCAGCCCCAGTGCTTAAATGTCACTGAAAGGTTTTCTCTGCTGGAATTGATTCTTTCTGTTGTCTTTTTTTCTTTCATCGTGTTGCTACAGTTAACAATATTGTATCTGTAAATACTGTTATCAAAGCAGACCTCTGTTTCCACAGGCTGGAGCGGTCTACGACAGAATATGATCGCGTGCACGCTGCTGCCTGGGATAAGAGTTTATGGTATATAAAATGTATCAAATGGATAGAAAATGGCATGCGCGTCATAAGTACGTGCAAAGTAATTGATATTTTAGTGGATAATTTAAAGACCGAAGCTTTAGGTGTAAATCCATGTACACATCTGCAGGAACTAAATTTTGATAATCCAGTTTTTTAGCCTGAAATGCCCTGTGCACAATCTGTTTTAGGGACTGAAAATGTACAGTAGTTTTCAGCACAGCTTTACAACATATATGTTTCGCACTTGTAAAAAGGTTTTCTCTTCTTGACAGGAGCTCTCCGTGGTGCTGATTTTCTGATTTGGAGGAACTACTGCGTGATGGTCCAGCAACATAATGACGTAAAGAACACCATATCTAGAGGAAGCACACTGTAAGTGATCATAAATGAAATGGTGATGGGGATTTTCTTTACGTTAAGGATGCACTGCTGTAGAAGGTAATAACATTTTACGCCGCATAATTTGGTTTACATGCTTCCAAAATAGTTAGTTCCCTTCTCTAGAGAGAGTTCGTCATATCTGCTTTAAATTGTCGTTGCAAGATTCTAAAAAGTTTTGAATTTTCCCTTTGTAAAGATAATTCACATCTGACTTAAATCTCCAAAATGCTGCGTACATGGGGCAAAGTTGGCATGACTGCCGTGTACAATAACATGAAATAATTACAAGCAGAGAACTCAGTGCAGCTCAGGCTTTATTTATTATCACATCATTACAAAGCATTTATCCAACCAAGACAAAAACTAGGCAAACAATATCACATTCGGGCTCTCTGCTCTATAGACTGGTAGCAGCAATCTGTAGTGTGCAGCATAGATTTATTACAAAGGCCCTACAGCAATATTCAGATTTGCTTCCATTCTTCATTAAACACAGACATATATTTATATAATTGTCGCTTGCAATTAAATGTAAAAATATACTGATCACGTAATATGAAATTTGCAAATTGAGCATATGGTGTTCAGTATGTGACAAAGAAAGAATTCAAATTCTCCTTTTGTGGTTAATTTGATCCCACTTGGTTCATTCATTGTTTTTTTACTAAATGAATACTTAAATATACGCAAAAGATCTTCAGCTTGAAATTAAAACCATATTCCTCTGAGCTGATTTTAGAATACAAATTCTGCAATTATATTCAGTGGAGGTGGTATCTGAAACAATATTCTGCTTCAGCGACTACTGTAAAACTAAAATGAAAGGATGCGCAACTATCTATTTATTCATTTTAAGTTTATTTCATTTAATCTCGTTTAATTTTAGTGTCCTGCAGCCTTTACTGGGCTACAGCTTCAACCATGCGTTGTCAGAAAGACGCCTGTAGGTGGCATTCAATCACTTAAATTTCTATATGTTGACTCCATCCAACTAAACACTGCAGCCATCCCCAGTTTGAGTCCCTTCAAGGCTCGTGAGCCTCTGCTGCAGGCCTGAGGTTTGAGCCTCACACTGAAGGTGTGGTGGACTGCAGCTGCTGGCCTATTTTTGCCTATAGAATGATTTATTAAAACTACTGATAGCCTTGGTGCTGGCCTCTGTGATATTTTGTAAAAATAATATCTCAATCTGTCACAATAGGACTGTAATGGACTATTAAAGGCGGCCGCACGAGCGCTTTAAGATGAAAATGTATTTAGCATTAATGCACAACAGCGGCGGATATTTCCGTTATCAGACACACCATTTGTCTGTTTAATTTGTAGGCAGGTTGTGCAGCCGGTGCATCAGAGGCAACAGCCAATATATCTGAGTCATAAAAGCTTAGTCTATATTTTAAATATAAATATTGATTATTTGTATATTTTATATTAAGGTTAACTCTCCTATTTTTTTTTAAATGTATTGACCTCACGCCTGACAATTAACAGATTTTTACTCCCAAGAGATGCAAACTGCGTACTTAGAAATGAATCAGCCCTTTAGCTAGGTCCCAAATTTACCAAAAATATAAGATGCAGTAAAGAAAAGCACAATGCAAATGCAACAGAAAGATGTTTTTAGTAAAACACAGAGGTAGGCCGTTGACCCCACTTGGCGAAAGTCCAGTTGTTTTCGTAAACCTGCGTCGTATGCTGCGCGAGGCGTTTTCACATTTTTTTTTGATAAGTCAGTTGAAACGGAAGACATTAAACGCCAATATTAATGAATAAAAACGTTTTAAGGTAACTGACGGAAACCTCATCTCATGCTGTAACAGCCTATCAAAGTACGCATTGCGTCCACCCAGTCAAAGCGACAAACACACACACACACACACACACACACACACACACTGAGCGAGGCATACATGCTTGCGCGTGCGCACACTCACGCGCAGTTGAGTGACAGTACAGCAGTCAGCTTTATCCTGCTGCTCTGGTTGGCGGCCAGGGCCTGTTTCTGTACCATTAAGGGTCAGAGTGGTAAACTAAAGCCTGCGGCCTGATAAAGCAAAGAAGAGATTTAAAAAAAAAAAGTGAAGCATGATGTTGTGTAGATTCCTCTCTTGGCATTCACCGCGTGCCTTAATTGTATGGACATTAAATCAAGGTCCGCTGTGAACACGCAGAGTGACAACCCTTCAAGAAGTCGCCTTCTCACCCAGTTGATGGGTGCAGAGTGAAGCCCAGCCAGCAGCCTCCGACCCTGCCTGACTCCCATCCGCTCAAACCTCCAACATCTGCCGCCAAGGAGGATGCAAGACTGTATGACTGCGATTTAAGTACAGCTCCCGTTTCCGTACGCGCGCGCTCGGCCGTGCACACACGCACACACTCACATACACAAATCTAAAAAGCCGATTTAGCAAGACAATCGCGCGCACATACACACGCATGTAGACACTCAAATCTAAAGCCGATTTATAGCCTACACCAGCAATAATGCGCGCGGCCACATTCGTCTCCTGCGCCTCTTTGGATTCAACGCAAATTAATATTGATATCACTGCGCCACAGCTCGGCATTAAACCCAATCAGCATACAGCCCACAGCAAAGCCTTTTTACATTTACAAACACTCTTATTCTGTGGTTGTGCGTCTTTACGCATCTCTTGGCAGGTTACCTCGCACAGAATGACAGCTGAAGCTACACAGGTTCTCGCTTTGTCTTTCCTCAAAACCACTCAGTTTACATTAGCCTGACCCAAAACACAAAGACAACAGTGGAAAAGAGAGGAAAGCAACGATGGCAGCACGTCACAAGGCTATTTCTTTGAAGTCATACATCCCACTGCGAAGAGTGCTGTATTTTCCATTTAACTTGGCTTGAATGCAGTTCCCCGACTTGTCCACGATCAACGCCCTCGGACAAAACGCGCGATGCCTCCTCTCTCCTCTCATGCAGCTGACACACTACAGATGGCTACTTTTACGTTAGGCTACTGTATATCTGAGGGAGAAACAGGCAAGTCTCTCCTGTATGCGCCACACAGCTCTCTAAAGCTCGTCTGGTCGGGAGGCTCATTTTCTCGTGTCTGAGGTGGAAAAAAATGGCTTCTTCGTCTTCAGAAAGGTCCTCTCTCCACCAAGAGTCAGTCGGTTCCTTTTCGGTTCGTGTCTTTTTAATCTGACCCATTTCAGGCACAATCCAGCTCTGGATGCATACCCCCCTCTCTCGCTCTCCTCTCTCTCTCTTTCGGGCTGTGTGATCCACTGTCTCCCGGATTAGAGCGCCCCTCTCTTCCCATCCTAGACAATTGCGAGTCTCTGCTGATTGGGCTTCAGCGCAAGAGGATTACATGGGCGCACAATGACGTCATGGCCCGGGGCCCAAGCCCCCCCCCCACACCTCCCCCCATTAAAACCAAATCCTCATCAGCCCCAAATGTCCTTGAAACCACCGGCCTGACTTTCTGCAGCGCGTCATGCATGCATGCACCGGGCGACGACTGTTTACGCTTGCAGATAGAAGTTGCAGCCGACGGTTGCCGTGTGCTAACAAATGCAGCATTGCATGCAGAAGAAGCCAAAATAACATGGCAGTCCCACTGTCAGTTGTGTGCACCTGAATACCAACACCCTGCAGGTTTAACCAGGACAGGTGCATGTGCAGCTAAAGGCTGCTGCAGAAGTCGCAGGCTTGTGGTATATAAAAAAGTGGATCGGCTCAACTATGACCTCATTGTGAGACAAACTTCATCTCCAAATAAAGTTGTGCTCATGTCCAAACCCCAGCGCACAGCCTATTGGCCTCTACTCTTAAACTATGCCATATAATGGTGGCCAAAAGTGGGTGAATTCTATACTTTGCAAACTTATTTTCTGATTAACCTGTAGTTGAGTGTATTAACCCTTCACTACACTCCTGGCACAGACACATCAGCATGCCGTTTTTCCCATTTGGGAGTACACATTTTATGCAACATCCACACAGAACTGTATCCAGATCTGTTGAAGATTACTGTGACTGTGTTCACGGTTTTTCTTTTAAGGCCTGTGGCCTGTGATCGCAGATGGTCTGGGCTAATACCTTATGCTGCTGTGGCATGTATTATTACATATTCTACATAAAAGCTGACGACAGAAAAATATGTATTTATATATGATGCATTCTTTTAAGAGACAGTCTAATACATTTTTGTGTACATTCTGTATGCACCACTGTTAGCACTGTTTTGGACAATATTCCCTATTGTCATTATGTCATGAGTTATTTAAATATATTAGAGTCTCCTTGTGGGCTCAGACTATTGACTAAAACGATTATTTTAATGTTTTTCTTAGTGTTGATAGGTTGTCTACTATTTTGGTGCTTTGACCTATATCAGACCTAAATATTTATTAGCTCCTCCTTGTGCATTCCTGTGGTTTTCTTTTTTTTGCTTGTTGCTGCCATGCCAGTGTTCAAATGGCCATTTTCAATTCTAAGAATACGAATTCGAAGAATTACATTTAAAAAAAAAAAATCCTTCCTTTAACTTAAGTGTCAACTTCGAGACTTGCCTCTTTTTTTTCTTATAAATGTTTTTGCAAGCTGACCCAAAAGTGGGCCTGCAGTCTGCAGCCAATCGTCATTTAGTGTAATTCAACCTATATTATTTATTTTCCTAAAACAGAGAAGTCATATAAACACAGCAATAAATCTGCGTGTTTTCATATAATGCATTTAAAAGCCCTTACACTAAAATCCTACAGGAATATATCGATTTTTGTCCCGGAAGAAAATGTCATTGGATTTTCAAATGTTTCTCCCTCCTTCGTAGCTTGTGTCTGCCTCCCACTGTTGGCTGAACAAAGAGATGGAGAGGAGGAACCGTCAGCGGTGTTTAGGATGAAACCCTTCACTCTCCATAACTGAGCCTATACAATCGCAAATGTGCTCCTTTTTCCCCCTAACAAATGCAATTATTAACTATTTAATCAGGCGTGCCTTTTGTCTCATCTTTCGCAATCTACATCTCAAAACGAGCTTCCTGCATGTAAATTAATGCGATTCACGAATGCAAGTCATTTGTTAGGCCTATAGGTCTTTTTGGTTCCCCGGTAGCCAAAAAATGAGAAAAAAATGTAACAACCCAGGCTGCAGGGCGGCCACCTGCTACAGGAGAAGCGTCCTCTGTCCACATCCAGCCTATACTGATAAATCCACACTGGCTTGGATTCAAAATCCTTTGTTGTGTCTTACTCTCGTCGTTGCGGCTATCCTCCATCTATGCACCATGAGGCTCCATCACATCTTCTCTCCGTTTTGTGCAACCGCAGGACTTCATCTGTGCAGAAAACGCAGCCCGTAACTTTAGTGCAAATAGCCTCCGCGTCTCTCCACGCTGAAGCAAAGAGAGGTCGTGAATTGAATCTCGGTTGCTTTTTCTCCCCTCATCTCTCCCTCCGCCGAGCTGCGCGGCCTCCACATCTTAAGCTGAATGAAGGGGGAGTTGTCCCTGTGCATTACAATGACATTCAGGCCCCATTCATTCAGCCACTGTCTAACGGTCTTTGGACAGCAAATGCACCCCCATCGGGGGGTCGCAGCCCCCTCATTACACCCCCAATCCCAACACGCAGCCCCCCACAATAGCCCCAACAAAAGAGAGAGGAGAGTCGGCCCCAGTTGTGCGAGCTGCGGCCCCTGGACTTTTTTGAGGTACGCTGGGAAAATATTCCTGTGCATTTGAATTACATTAAGGAACGTGCCGTGGTGGAGTTTAATGCACCAAAAACACTTCAAAACAAATATGTATGCTGTTTATAATTCCTCTAGCCCCGTTTCTCTGCAGCAGGTGAAGCTTGGCAGAAATAAAGGTTCAAATCAGGTGATGCAACATGCGAAAAGCACAGACTCCTTTAATTGTGGCGTGCCAAAAATGCGCTCTGAATCCCAAAGTTTGCGCAAACAAGAGTCAAATATGGTGCACACCCAGAGGTTGGCTGCAGGCTCATACAGGACTCTGAACAATTAAACATATTCCAGGGATTCTTGCTCCATTATCACTGCGCGAAATTACACCAAAGATGTAAAAATATGACTTAATTTAGAGTTATACATTTTAAAACGTTGCCGTTAATAATACAAACTCACAAAAAACTCCAAACAAAATTACAGAGGCTTCAAAAACATTAAGAATAATATATGCACGTGTCTTTTAAAAACTGTATTTTTTTTAAACCCAGTTTTGTAACCTCGATGCTGCTCTATACACCTGTAAACACACACAAACATCAGCTTATCTCAGCCCGTTTGAGTTAGCTCTTTCTGTGTACGCAAATTCATTTTTCTGAATTTATTTGAATAATTAAGCACTTTAGAATATAGCCTACATATACTACTACTACTACACACAATATATTAATATAATAATAATGATAATAAGAATAATAATAATAATAAAATCTATAATAATAATATTAATAATAGAAAAAAATGGTGGACATTGTTGGAGAGATTGTCCCGGTGTGGCGAGCCAACTTTCCCAGGGAAATCATACCGATTTCCGAAATGCTGTTGAAGGCCCGAATAGGCACAGCTGGGCATCTGCTTATGGGCCTATTCATCAGGAGGAGGGAGGGGTCAGCGCTGCGGCCCGGTGGGCAGCTCCGCACTATAAGCTCGTTATGCAGATACACCGCTATAGTTTATAATAGGACTCTCCTCCAACACAGCAAAGAGACACTGAATAAAAAAAATAAATAAATAAATAAAAAAATCACCTTTGTCACGTGATCAGAGACGTTTTGGGGGTTAATTTTAAAATTTTGATATTTTCTGTTATTTTAACACAATGCATATTTATTTGCATACACGTGTTATTTTGATCAGTTGACATTTTCTTTCTTGTTAAACATTAACCTAACTTGTGCTTCTTTTGTTTGTTTAATTTAGGATTATTTACAGCTAAGCTTTCTAAAAAACATTTTATATTAGTACAAGGCTCCCAGGAAAGAAAAACACAAACAAAAAAACTAGCTGTTCCTAAATGCAGGAAATTTCCTTTAAAACATTGTCTGAAGTTTATCAAAGAGAAAAGAAACGAATCTCCGGTGCACTTTTTCCCCTAAACCTCCCACACTTTTATACTGGCGTTGCTACTTGTTTTGAGAGGCATATAAAGAGGTGTAATTTTGCAAACATTTCTTAAGTGCAGAGAGCCAGAAGGACCCTCCAGTATTGTCCAGGGAGAGAAAGAGAAACACGTTGACAAAAGAATCCATTGTTCCTGGTGAACAATTCAAGGGGCCTAGTAAGCTGTCCTCTACGATCAGGCAGCCGGCCGCTGATTTGAATGCAAGGGGCCCCTCCAAGGAGAAATGGTAATATATGGCAAGATATAACAAACACTAGCCTATATTAAATCCTTGCAAGTCGGCTATTACTAAGTCCTGTACACACATAATGCACACACACACAGTAGACACAGGGACAGTTGGGAGCTGAGGAAAACTTTACTGTAGGCTACTTGGATACAGTGTGTTACACCTGCTCTCAGGATGAGCCACACTTTATTTTTTTAGAGCCTCAGTAAAGCTAATGTGGTCCACATGGTCACAGGTAAGCTTAGAAATATTACCTAAAAATATATTTCTTAAATTTCTACAACACATTTTATTTGCTCTCATAGAAAATTGATTGTAATATAAATTAATATATATTATACTTATCTCGTATTACAATAATTGTGCCTGGGTCTCTGAAATAACCTGCTATGAAATATGATGATAGCAAATAAAATTAAAGTTTAGATCAGACTGTATCTCAGCCACAGGATCACTGGTTTTTTTTAGTATTAATTATTTTAAATTATATGAAACTGCTAACATTTATAGAAATATTTTTTTTTTAGAAAGTCATTTTTCAATTTAATCTAATTTAATTTTGGTCTTCTTGCAACAAGCTACATTTAAGCCAAAAAAAACAAATTATTTTGAATTCACACAAAATTAGATAAATCGCAAACGAGCAACAGAGAGTGTGTGTTGTACATTCAAAGTTGTACTAGAAGTCATAGTGTGTTGAATTAGACTACGTCAGTTGAATTTTGGCTGTACGAAGCAGAAAGACCCCAAATCCTACTTGTCACTGTACATTATTTCACAATGAGAAAAATCGCTCTGCACATTTATGGAGAGATGGATTGTCACTTCTGTGTCAACTTGTCCACACACTCTCTTACTTACACACACACACACACACACACACACACACACACAGACACACACACACACACTGGCGCAATCCCTCAAATTATTATTTCATACACAGCATCTCTAGCAATCCCTCATTTGGACGGTTTATAGATGAATGAATTACATTTTGTCCTTTGCTGTGTGGACTCACATATCAATAATGTTGAGCCACTTGACCGGCGAGGTAAGCGTCAGTACTAATGTGGAGGTCCTTGACTCAGTCTGATAAATGTCATGAGCTGTTTGCATTGATCTGTTTGTGACACAGCCAGTCGAAAAGGCTCATTATCCTGTCTTTTTGTGGACCTTTATTGTACATTTGAAGGGCTGTTGCATCTTAGATCTCGCTTGAACTCTCTTTAAGTGTGTGTGTTTGTATGCACATTTTATCTGAATACGCATGTGTATTTACTGACATCAGAGCGAAGCCTCAAATTGATATCTCCTTGAATTAACAGTTGCATAAAGATTAAAATTGGAGTCGTGTTGCTGATAACACTAAAATCTTCCTGCATGTGTGAATGAACGGTTTAGATTAATATGTAAGTGGTGCAAAATTGACTCAAGTGTGTACTTGAGTGTATGTCTTTCTTGAAAAGTCTTTTGTACATACATGCATTCTCTCAGTCCATGCATGTTATCATTAGGTTGTACATTTCTGAAGCTGCTCCTCAGTCATGTACTGCAGTCTGAGCAGTCAGGAGGCTGCAGAGGAAATAGACTCCTGAACACTGAATAAGCATTAACCGCCTCCATAGATATTCATTACTAGCTCTTGTAAAACAAGTCAAATTCCAATGAGTGTAATAAGTTGGCAGCAACGACAGTTTTTTTTTTGTATTCCACTGAGACAGAGAGCAGAGGTGACACCACTGCTGAGGTGAGTTTTACACAAATCCTGCATGTCAGCCGTTCACATGAAAACAAAGGCGCATGTTTAACCTCCCTTCAAAACGTTGCTCTTACTGATGCTCATTCATGCCCAGCTGATGCTGTTTTATAAGTACATGTGGAGTAGCACAAAGACACACAAGTCCTTCTTTTTCAACTCTTTCTGGCTCTGTCACACACACACACACACACACACACACACACACACACACACACACACACATACACACAGCGTGCAAACCTGCAACAATTCAATAAAAACTTATGCGCAGCTTTTTATCCAACCGTGCACCGTGACTAAACCTCGCTTTCGTCTCATATTTGCAGCATAGCGCTCCTCTACGCCGTCAGTTAACCCTGCAATTAACCTGCACCTCAGCCAGACATCATTAGGGAGAGAGCGAAGAAGGGGGAGGAAGATTGAGGAAGATGAGAGGCAGATAAATGGAGCAAGCGGGGAATGGTTATCCTGTCATGCATAACATGGGAAAGTTAAACATGACAAAGTACAAATAAACAAAGTATAATAATCCTATTCATATGTAAATTTCATATTTTGTTCAAAAAGTATTTATTTAAAAAAATCTGCCTTTATCTGTGGCTGACATGGAATTTTATGCTTTGTTGGATATATGACATCATATATGTCTTTTTAAAAAATGGATTGTGGTACACTAACTATATAGCCTCACCCCAATGACCTCTCCCATCCCCCGTGTTTTTTTTTTGTTGTTTTTTTTTTTTTGCAGATTGGGTAGGCCCCAGTCGAGAGGTTTGGGCGTTGGGGCATCAGAGAGGTTTTGCATACAGCTGTATTCAAGTCTGAGGCAACTCCACTGACAGGCTGATGGAGGAGCATTATGGAAATGTAACCAAACACAATATTTTGATATAATTTCATGCCTACTTCTTTTTGTGTGTTTAGGTTTTACGGTCAAGACGAGAAATTTTAGAATCACTGTAACACTGAAATTCAGAAGCTGGTGGGAAGCTAAATACTACAAGATGAGGGTATTGCTGACCTTTAATTGCCTATGTTGTGTATTTTAGGACTTGCATCCAAAGTAACAGCAAAATGGAGTCCAGGAGATGCAGCATTCGTCATCACTGTGAGCGAGGGCAGAGCATGTAAGGATGCAGCCTACATGTGATAGATTTTATCCAAAAATCACTTCTGTTCTAAAATATACAGATGATTTTGAAAGTCCACTATACACTTACACAATAGAAAATACCATAGCTATTTTAAGATTCATTGTTAGAATGCACCGCTTGAACCATTATTTATTCATATTAAATTTTCAAAACTCAACATTATATCATACCCTATATTAAGGAGGCCTTTTATTCTAAATGTTGCTATGAATTGCATAAACTTTACTTAATTTCTTACCCCAAAGAACTTTGTGTTTAGACGACAATAATGCAGCTGTAGATAAGGTTGATGAGATCGTACACCGAGGTTTCGGGTCAGACATTGTTTTCCTCCTTATATCGGTACAGTGTGGCGTGCATTGTGTCTAGTGGGCATTGTGGAGTATCTGGGGGAACTGTTTAGTCCCCCATAAGAAGATTAGAGATGATTGGTTTTATTGACCGGCCTCTGCTGCGGTTATCAGGGCGACTCTCAGAGCACCGAGCCACTGCTTTTGTCCGGCCCTCATTGTTCTTCCCAGCCCGAGACCCTGCGCTGATATGAATTTGATATGACAGTAAAGTGCCAATTATGTACATACATGCAAGGCCCTTGCTCCCTTTCAGTTCGGCGTGGAGTGAAAAGACAGGGAGGTGAGGAAGAGATAAGGTGACGGAATATTTTGAAGGGTTGGCAAGCGGTTCTCGCGGATAATTTGCTGCAAGACTCTGGAGTCTGTTATTTTCCTGAGCCGTATATTGTCAATAAAACGCTGCCATTGAAACATTGATGAGTGATTAAGAGGTTACGTGGGTGTGTTTGTTTTTTTGCCTCGACCAGCGAGCCTGTCATCTCTTATCAGCATCAGCTTCATCGGTGATGGAATGATTATTGCCATCATTTCAAGGGTTTGCTGAATTAAAGAAAACATAAATTTGACACTGGTTTCATTTTAATGCAGCACAGATGAGATGATTTTATTGCACTTGTTGGATTTTCTGATTATTCTATAATTGCATTCTAACATGGCAATAGCTTAATGTGATGACAGTGTAAAAACATATGTGAGATATGTCTGATCATATAGGTATAGTTGACCTTACACGCAATATGTAGACTACACAAATGAGTGTATGTTTATATCTGCGTTTGTGTGTGTGTGTGTGGACATTCAAAATCAAAGTCGGAAGCGGTGTGTAAGTCCATCTCTAATTCCCTTTTATTCCTCTCTTCCTTTTCTCTCTCTTTTATGTACTCGTCTTGGAAAAAGGTGTTAAATCATCTAAATCATTCCCTGGCTATTATATCCAATTAATGCCTCCTCATGGTGTTTTATTGTGTTATAAACTGCTATTGCTTGTGGTTCAGTAGACAAACACAATGTGTGTCTGTGCCGCCTGCCACCGGGGCTGGCTGTGGCTGTGCTGGGGAGGGACAGAGGGGGACTTGGCCACTGCCCATGGGGGCCCTGGCCACTCTAAATCAGTTAGTTTTGGAGGAGATCCTAGTCGGCTTTTTAAGAGGGTCCATTATAGGCTTGTTAATGCCTCAGCCGAGGGGGAAACACTACTAACTGCACTCAATTCTCTATGCACTCAGTCTCCTTCTCACTCACTCTCTCGCGCAAACACACACACACACACACACACACACCTACGAACACACGCCCATTTTCTTCTCCCCCTCGCTCTCCCTTTCGCTTGTGTTTCTCTTGAGGTGTGCGAGCGACCGCATGTTGTCTTTGCAGTGTGTTTGGCTTGCATGCGACACACCCATCTCTGCCTCTGTCTCCTCTTTATGAATTTCATGGGTTTGGCCTTTGCTGAAAGTAACATGATATCACAAAGTCTCCCCATTTCTTGCATTGATCTGTGTGCTCTGGGTCTGAATGTGTTCTTTTGTACACGCACACTCGTGTGCAGCTATGGCCATGTGTGATTGTGCGTGTGAGTGTAGTGTGTAAAATGTGTTAAGCAGATTGAGGGTTTCTTTGAAGATGTATTTTAGAGCCTGCAGGGGGATTCAGGAGTGTGTTATTGCATATTTAGGACAGTGAGTGAGGGTCTTTTGAGAGAGTATGTGTGTGTGAAATTTTAATTCACACTATAAGTGTGAAGTAGCTTAGTTCATTTATCACTGAGAGAAGATACCCAGAGAGCTGTTTCAACTCCCAGTAGGTCCTCTGTCACACCGAGCTCCAGAGGATCCTAACTAGCCGCTTAACCAAAAACTACAAAGTTCACAGAGGAACAATTGCTTGTTGGTGATGTCGGTTCCCACTTCGTCTGGTGTTTGATCCACATATAGGCTCTGCTGTCATTTTTTTTTTTTAACATGTATTTACCCACTGCTTTATATATTTTTTTCCCTTCTCCACTAAAGTGGTCACGGCGGCTTTGTTCTGCTCGTGGTTGAGCTATAGGCACCAATATTGCCACACCTGAGGTGCAAGCTAATGTCCTCCATCTCCGCATTCTGAACCGTCGTCAAGGAAAGGTGCCTCTCGGTTGCCCTGGAAACCATGCCTCCCAGCATGCTTTGTGTGAGTGACAGGAGGAAGGTGTGACAGAGTGAGAGCTTTGTGTGAATGGACATCTTGCAAGCTGGACAAGCTCCAAAGCCTTTTTCTATTTATCAGCAGAGCCTAAATGTGCCACAGTTCATTCCTTACGTTTTCACATGCTGAGAACAACATTATTATATTTAAGCATTGTTTATGCTTTCAGTTCTGCACAGGTGCTCCATCCATGCTCAACATAAATATCTAAATATACATATAAATGTACATTCTAATCGTCTTTCTTCTCCCGTGTTTAAATTCTTACTCTCGCGAAAAAAAACAAATTCTGAGACTGAAGCGGCAACATAATTTTGCTGTTGAGGGGAATGAGCAGGATAAGTGGCTGCCATGATTGGTTACAGCAGTGGCAGCCTGTGTTCATCTCGCTCCCCTCTGTGCTTGCTCATGCGAGACGCTCCAAGAGTGTGTCCTCCTTGGAGAAGACATGCTTGTCCCTGTGTGTGTGTCCAGAGACTGTGCATCTGCTTTCTTCTCCAAACTTAGAGTGGCTTCATAATGTGTGTCTGTCTATGTGTGTGTATAAAAAGAAGGACTAAGAGTACTTTGACTCAATTAAGTGACAGTTTGCATAGCGGTTTGCCATAAGTACATGCATGTATACAAGTGTGTTGGAAAAATGTGTCTGTGCTGACGTCTATACAATCAACTCCTCAATTTCAAATCTTGTGTGTGTATGTGTGTGTGTGTGTGTGCGTGCACATGTGCGTGCATGCATGCGTGCATGTGTGCGTGCGTGCGTGCGCATGCAGGGTTCAATCTCAGAAACCTGATAAAGTGTGAGACCAATAACTGATAAAGTATCAGACAGCAGGCAGTGCTGTCCAGTGGTGAACCTGGAAATGGACCTTTTTCCTGAACACTTACCAGATAAGCAAAATCAGAAATAACTGAGTCTAGGAAGCACCTGTCAGGCCTCACTGATATGTAATTTAACTTTCAGTGCAGTTCAGTTTGTGTGGAGCTTTGCAGGTCTTACCTGGGTCCAGACCATAGATTTCCCCAATCAAGCAAGTTTAATTTGACTAATTTGTCTGGCATCCCGACATAAAACAGCGGTTTCTTGGTTTAATATAAAAATTTACCAATGAGCATCACGGAGGGACTTGATAAACCCATCAGCACCATGGGCGGGGCTAATGCTGATGTCAAACCCTTGGGTGTGCTGGCAACCAGTGAGGAGTAATAACAACAATGACGAGTGACCTAGACAAGTTAGTAGGGCTTTGCAGTCGCAGTTCATTGAGACAGTGTTGTTTACATAATATAGTTAACAAGCTAAGTTAGCCCTCTGAACAAATGTGTGCTAACTATGCTAACCACAGATCAGAGATGTGCAACAACACTTTTTGATGACACCAGATATCAAACAATAGCCAGAGACTATATTGTATTTAGTTTTCATTTAGCAGAAGACAGAAGATAATGTTATCTCAGAGCCTGACAGGGGAAAACCTCACTTCCTCCGAAAAGCTGCCTTCATCTCATTCAGACTCACCCTGGGTCTGCAGCTGCCTGCACTGCACTTACACCGCAGCTAATTCTGGGGACTAAAATGTCCCCAGTAGTACACTGCACACTGACTGACAAAAAAAAAGGCCTTTTGACTCGAAGAATCGCAATCGACTGAGAAGTCTCCTATTGTAATCTTTGACTTTCAGAGGGCAGCCCTACAAGATAGATTCAAAATAATTTCAAATCGACATGTCTTGTCAATATTGCCCGACATTGTAATTTTGCTCCTCTCCACTCTTAAACTCCAGCCAGACAGGTATGTTGGCATAACCATATATCAGTGTGGACTTTAAAATACACTGGATTCAGGCAGATCTGTTTTTTTTCAGTGACTGATTATGGAAAATCAAATCCCCTTCCCCCTCACGTATTGGTTAGAGTGGACGCTACCTCAGCCTGAAAATAAAAATGGAGTGTAACAAGTTGACAGTTCTGTCTGAGATCAGGCAATTGCACATCCTCTCCTTGATAATAATAATTCTTATTTTAATAATTTTGCCCCTACAATGCATGGAAGCAGCTGAGAATGAAGTACTTATTAAAGCATTCATCAGTGGAGACAGGGTGGCACAATAATGAAGTAATCACGAAAGGCATCCACAAATATTAACATTATAACTTAAGGGGTCAGTGTGTAGGAATAAGTGGCATCTAGTGGTGAGGATGCAGAAATAAAAATTTGTCCTTGTGCCAAGTGTGTAGGAGAAGTATGATGCAAAAGGCCCTATCTAGAGCCAGTGTTTGGTTTGTCTGTTCTCAGCTACTGTAACAACAACATGGCTGACTGTGTGGAAGAGGACCCACCCAGTATATAGATATAAACAGCTCATTCTAAGGTAAAGAATAAACAATGACTCTTCCTTTTTAGGTGATAATGAACTAATAAAAACTTAGTTATGAGTATTACATAACATTTCTGCCAGTGGATGCCCCTAAATCCTGCCCCTAAATCCTGCACAATGGAACCTTGATATCAGTAAAACTGTTAAAATAAATGAGTGGATATCTCTGTATTTCAATTTTTCACTTCCTATATAAACATCACTTTCTAGGCCTCTCTTGATTGCATCATTATAATCTCACCTGTGTATCTCCATCCCCCCACTGTCACCCCAAAATACCAATCTGTTGATTTCACTCGACAGAAAACTTTAACACCAAACACACCCCGACTTGTCATCCCCTGAAACCACATTTGAGAAATCAAAAACACAACAACACACACAACCGAAGATGGGACTGTGAAATCCCCCCCAATCCCCACACTCACACATTTTCCCAGCCCATTATCATTATCACCATGTTATCACCGTCGTCATTAGCCTCATCTAACTGTGATGGTGTCTGCGTTATTTTCCTGTATTCCAGTCTGTGTGTAGTGCCCTTAAATGTTTTCCATCAGGTTTTGAATAATGTGGCTCTACCTTTAGGTGCACTGCTGCTATGTTAACGGACATACATCTCATGAGGGGAATTAATCTGATCAATGACTTAATGAAAATTGAAATGACAATTAAGGGCTGGGTATTTTTTTTTTTTTTAAATTACGATACCTTTACCAATTCCAGTACTTTAAAGTGATACCAATACCTATAGAGTACTTTGTTCTATAACCACAATGTGGCTTTAATTTGCTTTGATCACTAGACAGATAGATAGAGAGACAGAGAGACAGAGAAAGGCAGAGAAATACAGAGAAAGACAGAGAGAGAGCATTAGGATACTTGTTTTACAGCCACTGAGGATTACGGACCTGGTATACCAGCACCACACCTCTTGTTCAAACAGCCCCACTGGCCACAAAATTGTTAGACATTTATATTTTGTTGAATTTAAGTTTTGTTGTCTGGTGACCAAAGAAATCGAAGCTGCAGCTGCTGCTGAGTTTGACCTCCACACTGAGGAAAGTTGTGAGAGCACCGTTGCCAACTTGCCGACTGTTATATATATTTAGTGACTTTTCAGACCTTCTTGATGACTTTACTCCTAAAAAGCAACTCGTGACAGCTTAAGCGACTTATTAAGACCACCAGGAAAAAGAGAGAAATATTGTTATTCATTACCATACATGCTGCTCAGAATAATCACAGTCCACAGCTGTTTCACCATCAGTGTGGGGTCTCTCCTCTGCTCCTGTGCTCTGCAGTAAGTGTGTGACAGGCAGGAGGAGAGGAGACGCGGTGGAAGTTTAATTCTAATGACTTTCTATGGTTATGGTGAAGCTTTCACTCTCTGGACTGGAAGTGCAAAAAAGTGGTGCACTATGTTGTGACTGCCATACCTGTCGTGCCATTTAAATGTCTTGTCGAAGATTTCTCTGTTGAATCTAATTAGTTTTAATGCTGCCATTAATGCGCAATGACATCACCAATTTGCAAATGAGCGTATGACTTAATTAGGCAACTTCTGGTGACTTTTGGAGCTAGTGAAAGGTACGTTCATTGGAAAAAGTTAGTCAGTGATAGAGCTAACTGTTGAGCTGCGACACAGCAACAGCATGCCCACCTACATTATTGATGGGTCATTGTGGAAGTGTTGTTCAAGTGCTCGTTAACGTAGTTACGTCATAAAAATATCTTTGCTTATGATCAATTTCTAAGCCTGATTTAAATATTTCATTTCGCCACCCCATTGCATCACTGTGTGCACTGCAATGCACAGAACGTTATCAAAGAGTTAGCTAACTAAGCTAAGTAACACAGTGCCACCACCACATCATTGACTTACAAACTGAAAAAAGCCAGCTCAACTTTTGTTTGTAGTGCATCAAGCTCGTCAACAGCGACGAGTGTCGGCGTCAGTTTGTAGCATCATGTCACTGGCTTTTGTTGAAAATTAATTGTAGCCCGTTGCTGTGTCGTTGGCATTGTGAACACAGCATAAGCATCACACAGCTTTTCATCAACAGTTTAACCACAGAGTCCAGCTGGTTTGGTGTCCGTGTGACTTTGTGTGGCCCGTTTAATGGCATGATGTTGGATGTTAACTGCTGCTGCTGCAGCTGTGTAGCTTGTGCTTGCTGAGCTTACGTTGAAATGACAGTTTACTGTAAGGATAGCGACTCTGGAGATGGTTGTAACAGAAAGTCTGCTGATCCAGCGGGGGGACAGAACAGTCTGGGATCAGACCCGTGGTGCAAAAAGGGTTGTATGCATTAAGTATCATTTGGCAAGAGGTGTTTCAATACTACTTTGTACTTAGGTGTTTCGTTTGATCCTTTAACCCTTTGAAACCTGGATCGACATCAGTTTTCTTGTGCTGCCTTCAGACACCTTTCACAAGCTATTGAACCCTCTGAAACGTTAACAAAGTAGTTTTATTTCTTTCAAAAACATGGGATGAAGGCAAAAGGTGACAAGAAAATGACCTGAAAATTATCTTTAAAAAGAGAGAATAATTAGAGAACGATAAAATAAAAAGGAAGGGGTTGGTTTAGAAATATATTTATTATTTTTGTTTTTTTTAGCACTTTTTTTTAAGGTAATTTCTCCCCTTTCTTCTTCTTATTTATTTATTTATTTATTTTTCTTATTTCAGGTAATTTTCTTGTTAAGTTGCTCATTGCCTCCTTTTCATGATTTTGACAGAAATCAAGCCAAGGTTTAAAAGGGTGAAAAGTATCAAGAACCAATACCCAGCCCTACTCTTATCTTTATCTTGTCTCCTTAGTTTTGATTCAATCTCTGATCTATTCATCTGACCGGCAAAGGTCTTTCTCGTTGAGCCCATTCCCGCCTTTCTGACCTTCCATTTCTTTTTCCTCATCCTTCCTTTTTTTAGTGTTGTCTCATCATTCTGTCGTTTTCACTCATTAGCCTAGGCTATCTCTCCTCTCCTCTCCTCTCCTCTCCTCTCCTCCTCTCCTCTCCTCTCCCTCTCTCCTCTCCTCTCCTCTCCTCTCCTCTCCTCTCCTCTCTCCTCTCCTGCATGCCTCAGCAGCCTCTCCTTCCTGTCTGTCTGTGTTGGCATGAGCCTCCCTGGCTCTGCCCCCGCCTGCCCGCACTTTATGCTGATGGACCAGCTGTTCCACTTAAATTCACCATGGCAACCACAACCTGTCGCCTAGCAACCCTGCTCTTCTCCCTGATTCCTGCCAGTGTTCTCTGCAGGCGGACGGAGAGAGAAAGGGAGAAGAAGAGATTGAAAATTCCCTCAGATTTTTTTTTTTGTGTGTGTGTGGACATGAGTATATTTGGCTGCTCTTCTGTGAGTCAGAAGGAAATGTGTCGAGTGTGCTGATGAGATGGTTAAATGCAGACTGTGTTTGCATGTAGGCCAGAGGGACCGTCAGTTAACTCAGAGTAGGCTGGCAGGCATAGATGCATGCGCCAAATGAAGATTTGTGTGTGTGTGTGTTTGTGTGTGTGTGTGTGTGTGTGTGTGTGTGTGTGTGTCTCTCTCTCTCCTTGTCTCCCGTTGACTGGACTTGTCCTCTCAGGCGTGATGAGAGCAAGGGTACATGCAAGCTCATGCTAAAGAATTCATAGCGCTGCTGCTCTCAGAGGCCCCACTGTCAGTGTAGCCTCATGGTCCACGCATACTAATCAGAGACAGTAGCCCCTTTTACACAGCCTGTTCAGGGCGGGAATATATGCCGCCTCACCATTCTGTCTATAATGTATGATCACGTGATGGGGGTGGGGGGGGCAGAGTTGTCTCGCTTTAAAGAGGCCACTGTAGGCATTAACAGCGTCAAAACAGTGTCTGTATGAACATGACAGCTAGAGAGATTGGGCCGTGGGCGGCATAGGTGTGACGTTTTAAAGACATGTTATGCATGCGACCCACCGCAGAAGATTTGAAAAGTAACTGTGACATGTTATGCTATTGTTAGTGTTTAGAAGTGTTGCAGACATATGTTGCGTATGTTTTATGTCGCAATAGATGCCGACGTTGTTGTGTCTTTTGATTCTGAAATGCTGGCATGCTGTCTTTAATCACACACTGGAGCAGAATGATGCCGCTGTTGTTTGGTTGTGTGTAAAAATGCAAAATAAGCATAAAAAAAGGGACTTTGTAGGGACTCTATAACGCAATCTCATGCAAAAAGGATGACTGAATAGATAGACACACACACCTGAACATACACACGCACAAACACCAAAACGGGTTTAGTCTGCACCCTGTTCTGGCATGTCCACCTATTTTAACTAGGGAAGATTACCCAGTTGCTAATGGACTTTTCCTGCAACCTGGGAACCAGTCCCACGGCCTGGGTAATCCCACAGCTCATCCCCTGCGAGATGAACTGTTATCCTGGGGAGAGCAGCAGGAAGCTCCCTTCCACCTCTCATAATTGGATCTCATGCAAGTCCAAAATGGTTGCTCTCACTTCACCTCTACATCACAGAAATATTAAATACTACTTGGCCTCCAGTGTACTGCCTCTGTACAACATGTAACACGTGGTGTGTGCATTCTGGTAAAGTCCCAGTGTGTGTTTTTAGCGACATACACATAATTAATCATGGGTTTATTTGAATGTGTGTTCAGCTGCCTTCATCACCTCTGTGGAGAATTTAGCCCGGCTTGCTAATTAATGTGAGCAACTGAAACATGAGCAAACATAGATCATCGTAATAAATTGGGAGCTATAAATGCAACATAAATTCTCCAGTGATACTCTGTAAAGTGCTGAAACTGTCCTGCAGAGTTGCCATTGTGTAGACTTATGAATTGGTTGAAAATTAAGTAAAAATAGCATGTTTAGTGTGATACTGGGCCACCAGAACAGCTTCAGTAGTCCTTGACATACATTTATTCAGAGTTTCTGAACTCCTCTGGAGGGATGAACACCATTTTTACATTTTCCCTTTACTTCATAGATTGCCATGACATTTTGTACATATATTCAGTATATCTACAATATATGTACACGACACCAATGATGATGTCTCCATAGCTCTTTTTTGCTGCTGTGGCCTCTGCTAGCTATTATTTTCTCTAGCAACATGGTAATGTGACTCAAGTTCAAGCTGAGTCACATTACCTGTGGGGAGCAGGGTCGGAGTACGGTCTATTAACTGATGTCTGCATATGTGTACAGAATCTTTCAGCAACAGGACAATATTTTGGTATCAGAAGCATTCTGGTTTTCGTGTATAGTCTGAGCAGTATTGACCAATCATGTTTCAGCAGGCTTTGGTTGTGTGCAGGCAAACGATATGCTGTCATAGCGAAAGATTTGTAACGCATTGGCAAAAAAATGCAATCTTGGAACCCATTGGTTATTGTCTGATGACCATAACTTTTTTTAAAAGCAAATATTTCTTTGATTTCTCATGCAGATTTCTATTTATGAAGATTAGCCAAAATGTTGTCTGGACCTAAAACAACAGTAGCCAACAGATCGCGATATAGGGCCACGATAAAGTCCCCTCTTTAAACCAACCTTGTTACACAAAACCAAATTGATGGCAGCATCATTCTGCTCCACTGTGTGATTATACACTGCATCGCAGCATCCGGAAAACAGGCGTGACGTTTAACATAACAGTGCTGGCCTCAAGTGTGACATATGATATATGCATCAGCAGTGCTCTCTAAACAATTACAACGGCATAAAATATCAATCACAAGTATTTACCTTCTCTGTTAAATGGCAGCTGATCTTGTCCTCTGTTCGGAGGGTAAGAAGCTCCTGAATGTCATTGTTTTCCCAATTTGGGGACATTTATGGCAGCTGTTGTTCTTCTTTGAATTAGCCGCTTATAGCTAGTGGCTGCTTTTTAAATCTCGCATGGAGGGTCGTGCATATAAACATGTTGTCAAAACGTCACCCCCATGTCCAGCTTTATGTTTTACACACACTTCGTTACGGCGCTGTTACTATGTCAGTTCCCAGTTCAGAGGTGAGACCACTCCTTCCCCCCTTTCCGTGATTGGACGCTATACATAGAATGACGAGGCGGCATAATGTCCTGAACAGGTAATGTAAATGCAGCTTATGAAAACCGCTCAGGTGCTCTTCATTGTGCTAACTTATGCTTCCTTGTGTCCTTTTTCCTCCCCTGACCCAGAGATTTTTTTTAGGAACATACATTTAATCAAAAATATTAGCAAAATCTCAATATGGCAAGTTCAATATCCTGACCACAGGAGCTGCAATTTTTGATAAAGGTAAAATGTATAACAGCATACTATTATAAATGAAGCATTGTGGTACTACAGAGATGCCCCTCTCCACAAATCATATACCAGACATAAGGGAGCATGTCTGTTTGGTACAGACCCCTTAAAAAAATCACGTCATCATACATTTATATTTTTTTAACAAAAATATATGCCAGAATAAAAATTGCAATTGCAGTATCCCACAAAGAAAAAGCAATAGACAGTCTTTGGAGAGAAAAGGCTTATGAAGGATACACAGGAGTGTCCTGTACGAAAGTCTTTCATCAAGTGGCGAGACAGCATGTCACATGTCACTGACGTTGCTTAAGACCAAGGGCGTGTCTAAGGAGCAGTCTTGAGCAGCACCAGAAATATAATTGGCCACCCCAGGTGCCACCCTATTATTACTAGCCATCTGTCCAGTCAGTTTGAGCTGTTTGAAGAGTAAACTGAATTTTCATTCACAGGTGCAATTCAGTCTTAAACATGCGAGACAGTAATGTTTCAGACCACTGTCCAACCTGCTGAAAAGCCTCAGAAGAGGAAGAGGATCTGTTTTGATCCGGGGTGGAACCGCCATAGACTTTAATAATACCATTTGTATGGTGCCACTCTGTTGTGATGTGATTGGTAGATCTATTTATCTTTTAAACTAAACTATAAATATGTAAGACTGCAATGTTAGTTATTAAAGTCTGTAGGGGTAGTGGAGACCAAAATGGTAGATAAAAGCTGTGCTGATGCTTGTGCCCACAGCAGTGCTCGTACGTCTTGCCACCCCTGCATAAGTCAGTGCCCCACCTGGCTCACCATAGTAAAAAATGCCTGGACACACTACTGCTTAAGACTGACATCATAGAACCAAGGACTTCTCATTTGGTAGCTTCAGCTCCTCCGTCCTCGCAAGGAGGAGCTAAGACATGAGGATGGGAGTGAGGGAAGCAAGGAGACACTTTAGCGTAATGAAAAGCGCCCCTCATCTCGAGTTGCTAATCAGACTGTAAACAATGACTGGCATACGGAAGAGGAAGCCTTGACCCAGATTTATGCTGGGTGCACCAGAACCCCTGCAATACTGGCCATTCCCCCTCACGGCTAAATCTGCGTCAGACCAATAACTGAAGCATTCTCAAGATTGGGGTAAGAGCTATGTAACCACTTTAGAGATAATTTTATAACCTGATCCCATAAATAAGCTATATAACAGAGAGCGGAGAGGGGTGGGAAACTAAAAGCTTCATCAAGACCTTTTTCCATTAATTAAAATGGATGGACAAACTTAAAATGCAACTATTGGTGATTCCAGCTATGTGAGGACAGGATCATATTTTACCCTTTTTCTTGATATAAATAAAGAAGCAAGGCAAATGTAATATAAGTGAACTTCATATCTAGTCCACCTTATAACCAAATAGTACTCAATTATTCTCAAGTGCACTTTGTGTTTAGTCCTAATTAGCAACGTCAGTGAACATATTATCAATATTATCCTAAATATCATGTTAGTGTTGCCATTGTGAGCTTTTTGACATGCTGAGGTTAGTATTTCACTGAAAGCTCCACGGTGCATGAATACAGCCTCACAGAGCCGCTAGAGCAGGGATACTCAACTTGCTTTGCTTGTAGGCCACTTTTGCCTGGGGCCAGTCGTAGCAGTCCCATATATGCTTCAGGGATTTTAGGACATTTCTCGGTTTTAGGATGTTTCTAGGATTTCAGAATATTTCTAGGATTTTAAGACATTTCAAGGTATTTAGGACATTTCTACAATTTGAAGACGTTTTGAGGATTTTAATACGTTTCTAGGATTTTTGGACATTTCTAGAATTTTAAGATATTAGGGGCTTAGCTAAGATGTCTGTCAGTGGGTGTGGGAGATTTGATGCTTTTTTATGCACTCTGGCACCTTATGTATACAAAAAGTACAATAACAATTACCACTGTGAATCACTTTATTTTTATTGTGAATTAGAAAATGGTTGTGGGGCCACCCGGCACCCTGGAGGCCAGATTTGGCCTGCAGGCCGTAAGTTGAGTATCATTGTGCTAGATTTTTATATTTTTTTTTTTTATGTTCATGACTTACAGGAACACTTGAATGGAACAGAGCTATTATGCTTTTAGTAACACCTGCAAAGTCAAAATGTGTAGTGTGAAAAAGGCCTATTGTGTCATTGTGCTTTTTACAGCTACAAGGCTGTTAAATGCTCCCTCATCTGCTCATTTTTCTCTTCTCTCTTAAAACATCGAGGAATTAAACGTGTCACCTTTAGTCATGAAACAAATTCAGGCTCTGGTTAACAGAGCCAGAGTCATTTACCGCAAGAAACAAAATGTTATGAAACAAGGGGAAGCAGGGTGGAAAAATTTGTATTCCTGTGAAAAATTGCCAAACACAAGCAAACCCTCCTCAAATCATTACTTGAAGTACAGCTTTTTTCTCCTCTCTGCTCTTCTGATTGACTTTGTATTACCCCGCTCTCACCCTCCTCCCAGCTCTTCTTCTCTCCTGCTGCTGTCGTCCTCTCCGGGTCTCTCCCACAAGAAAAAGCAGATATGACTTGTGTCTGATCTCCAGCCTCTAATGTGTGTTTTGGTTGGTTTATAGATATCACTCGTGTTCATGTAATATCAACACAGACTGCCCCGGCAATTATGTGTTTTTGAACTCCTTGTTTTCATCGACTTTCCCAAAACACTGTAGCTACGGGGTCAGAGATGCATCAGGGATAATAGCTGGTATCTTTTATAGTTAATCACACGCACGCACGCACACACACACACACACACACACGCACAGTAAACACTTTGAAAAACAACACCTCTAAAAGCAAAGGACCTTGCTATAAGTCATTTGCATGAGATGGTACATGCATAGTCCATTAAAGAATAGGATGAAGGGAAACAATCCAAGTCTCTTATGGTAATTAAAATAGGTTTCCTGAGAGGCTGCCAGTTGGCCCACCAGGATATGAAGCAGCGCCGGGCCCCTCGTGTCAAATGGGGCCCCAACACCAATCTGTCTGATTGGAAACCCCCGAGTTCAAAACACGGAGTAGCCGCCTTCACACACGGGGAGCTGGGATCTGAGGGGTCAGACCTTGACCTCCACAGTATGTCTATTCCCTTCAGCTGCACCTTCCCTTTAAACACCGAGTCTCGCTGTGCGTTCACCTTGGCAGTTTTTAATGCTTTAAAACCTTTTTTCTCAACTTCTTACATTGAAAGATGTGGTCCTACATCAATACAAAATATTCTGCTAAAGTTTCGATAGTTTTATTTATTTCACGAGATATTTCTGTATTTTGTGAGCTTTTTTTCTTTTCTTTTTTTAAATGGGTAAAAACACTGAATAAAGCAGTTTCACACTACAAATCAGTGTTTTGTTGACACTGCTTGTACTCCTTACTATGGTGGAAAGATGCAAAAATGCAAATGGCCTTGTCTAGAGCCAGTCTTAAATTTGTCCGTTCATGGCTACTGGAGAAACATGGTGGTGCAAAATGGTGATCTCCATAAACAAGGACCTGTTTCCTATGTAGATAGAAATGGCTCATTCTAAGGTAACAAAAAAACAACTTTTATTATTTTCAGGTGATTATATGCTAAAGAAAACAAACTTAATATATTCCATTTCTGCCAATATATCCCCCTTAATCCTACACACTGGACTTTTTGGGCATCTTGCTGCAATACAAAATGCTCCCAAAAATGATTTTGGCCCCCTTTTTGCTTACCTCACTCTTCCCTACATTATAGTATTAAGAACTGATTTACAAGGCCATTGGACCTTCGTGTCGAGGCAGCTCCCACAGCAGAGGAACACACAGATTACACAGGGATTAAGTGGTGTAATCTCACACGTTCGTCTGCAATGCTGTCCAAAAAAGGAATAAGGGAGGTTTGGGTTTCTTTCAGTTTTGTCCTCAGATACAAAAAAAAAAAGAAAGAAAAGTTATACACAGAAACACGTAGACATACTTGGCTGTGCATTGCTGGGACAATTTCCTTGAAAAAGAAAAAAGAATTCAAAATAAAAATGGACTCTGACAACTCAAACTGGTGAAAAGAGAAACCGAGACTGGAGAATATGGAGTCTGACAGCACTTTATCTTTCTGTTTTCTTTTCAGAATGGAGATTTATAAAACTGCGAAGTTTTTCAGATTTCTCTGTCGAGCTCTTCTTTTCGTCTATCCTTCTTTATCTACTGTTGACAGATCGTTGACCTTCCTCATCTCCCCTTTTTTTCTTTCTTCTGAGGGAGAGATAAAGGAAAAGATGGGACTCTTGGAGGGTCTGCAGTGTTTGGGAGGATTGAGGATGATTATTTTTTGGGGGGATGGGGAGGAGGTTTTCTGGATGAAAACAGAGGTCCTGGCTCTGCTTTAAGGCAGCCTTAAGTGATGCTTTGATTGCTGTGACAGTTGATCTTTATTATGAAATTCCATAATAGAAAATCGACCCTGTTCACTAAGCCTGGGACCTTATCTGTGGAGTCCGCACTGCATGGAAGTGTGGGTGCACATGAGTGTATGTTGGGGTTACTTAAGAGATAAAAAAGGGCAAAGACAAGTGCAGAAATCAGGAGCCAAGAAATCAAACTGGACAAAAGCCACTATAACTTTTTGCACTATTGATTATTATATCATCAGACCTTAAATTTGGGGTACTAATTGAATTATTATGCCTGCTAGAGATATGCAAATATCTAAATTTCCATCGTCTGTTTGGTCCCTTGGGTGAGTGTGTGTGGCGAACAATGCTGCTGCTGCATCACTCCAGCAGGACCCGATGATAAGGGGCCCTACATTTACCAACAAGCCTAAAGGACAATAGCAGGCTGGGGCCTTGTTGCCGTCTCTGCGGCCCGGCTCTCCTTTGTCTGTGTGAAGCTCCAGTGACAGATGGCAGGGACATACTGCCATATCTGTTACCTTTCCGAGTGACGTGCAATATGTACTCTTTCCTACAGACAACCGCAGAGAGCCGGCAGCTGTCCATCCCTCTCCCCACACCGCCCTGCAAGCACTGAAACACAAGTCCAAATTCAGCTGAGAATAATGAGGCTGCAGTACTAACAGGTAATGTTATGCATCTAAATGTATCACTAATATTTCTTGCACAGGCTAGAGCAAAAAAAAAAAAAAAAAAATTATGATGAAAAAGGGAATTTGATCATATTTTTGGCAAATTAGAATATTCTATTTGCAGCCGGTGTTATTTTTGGTTTCTGTTGAACTCATTCTTTGTTGTTTTAGAAAAAAAAGCAATGCTGTATACTTTCATATTTACATCAAATCAGTCCCCAGGGCTGCACCGTGTAGAATAATAATCTGAAATTGCATAACCCTGTGTCATTTTTATTCTGAAAGTATCTCTTCCTCTCCTGTAGCACCGGTACAAGTAACGTTAATTTCTCTGAGACAGAATACTATCTGTAATAAGCAGCCATGATGGAAATATGTATCATGAATCATCAAGGGCAAGCCTGAGAAATTTAATTCTTTTAGCTTATATGACTCACTGTAAAACACTACCAATAAAAGTGTCTGCATGCTCTCTCCCTGTCTGTGCGTGTGTCCCCTCCTCCCCCCTGTATGTGATTTATAATGGCGTAGTCTTAGCGAGGGCCTTTGGAGGCAGATCGAGGGGAATTGGTCTAATTTGCGTGAACTGCTGTTGATTTATAGCCCAGCCAGAGGTTAATGACGGTGTCGCTCATTGCCGCTTGTTCTTTCCACTGTAATGTCGTTATAAGGAGGCCGTGCCAAGACCCCGCGGCACTGTTTCCATCCTTCCTTTCCTCACTGTGACCCCGCTCTCCTCCCGTCTTTGCCACTCACCCCTGACACCTTGTCTTAACTCACCTACACAGTCTCTCACTGGAGATGGACTAGAAAGGTTGATTGTCTTTTGACAGACGCCTTCACTGAGTGCTCCAGAGTTTGGGTACAGCTACAGAAACAAGCAGGAGCCATTACTGGGAGAGGCAATATACTAATAAAAATACACTTTGGTGAAAGTAAAATTAAGTGTCTGTAGTTAAATGTACTAAAAGGGGAAAGTTTGCCCCAAATACATATTTTTCTTCTTACCTGTAGTGCTATTTATCAGTGCTGGAGGATGTTCTCAGATGTTTCACTCAAGTAAAAGTAGTAATTTAAGTTTTAAAATACTGGATTTAAAATAAAAATTCAAGTAAGAGTATGTAAGTATTATAATCAAAAACTATCAAAAGTACTAAATATGCAGAATGTCCCCTGTCACATAGTTGGCTTATTATATATAACATATTATATTATTTTATTATGTGAGCATAATTGCTATATTGTTGCCTGTGAGTCTAATAATTCAGTTCGAAGTATTTTATTGGTTATCCTTACATTGTATGACGGTGTGGTGGTTAGCACTGATACCTCACAACAAGAGGGTCCCTGGTTCAAACCTGGGTTGTGGTGAGGTTGTACCTTGGGTGAGGACAGGTGGTTATGGACAATGAACATTAAATTTCTCCTTGCATTTCTATTACACTGCTCAAGCTCTTTCAGGTTTCAGTGAATGGAGATTGGAGAGTTGGACCTTCTACACACAGATGCACAGGTGCTCTGATGCAGCAATCATCTGAAACCTCTTGACCACACACAGGTGATTTGCATTTGACTAATTATTGTGTGACTTCTACAAGCCATTGGCTGCACCAGTGAGCATTTAGATGTCTCCAGTTAAAGGGAGAGGACACTTATGCTTTTTTTTCTTTCTTTAAATTTGTGATTGATTTATTTCTCTTTGTAGAGATCTGCTTTACTTACACATCGAGCAGATATGGAGCAACATTATCAATCGTTTGGAGTCGTGTTTCTGGCCACCTTGAGAATGTAAGTCCGATATTTAACTCTCCTTTTAGCTCAACTTCTAAAATATCTGGCTCTTTAGTTTGTTCCACATATATATTAACATGCAATGAGGTCAAACATGCACACATACTTTTCTCTAAAAGATAAACCAACCTTTAAACAGCTCTCTGGGTATTTCAAACATTGCCTGTTAATTATTTTTCGAGAAACTGATGGTTACCTCTGTGATCTAAGTGAGAGGCACAAACTGGGGCTTCCTCGTTAGTTACCAAATGCTATGGTCGCTAGTTGCTAACTATATCAGTCTGCTGTTTGGTGCTGAGCAGGTGTTGAGTTTTTGCAGCTTTTTATATGAGAGCAGTAAGACTGAGCTACAATAGTATTGTTGCAGCTCGTTAAACTATGAGCTGAAACACATCATTAGATCATTAGGCTAAATCCGAGGGCAGCTGCAGTGGGATCTCTGTATGTTCATCACTACAGTCAACGCCTTTTGTCACATTATCGTATGATCAAATGTAATTATAAAGTATTGATAATAATAATAAAAATAATAAACTTTTAAAAACAACATTAACATGCTTTACACACGAATATAGATGCTTTAAATATAATATAAAAGTTAAATTACTAACGCTGGTCTGGATGATTTCGCAGATTTTGGGTCTAATTGAGAATCACGGGGGATCTTTTGCAGCCGCATTTGAGCTACCACACCCCAATGATTTTCACTGCCTTTCCAGTAACTTTGTGCCACTTTTAAGCCAAAACATGATCTTTTCCCACCATATTGTGAGTAAACCTAACCACTGCTTCACCACAATGTTGTTGTATGAATATCTTTATCTGAGGTTCACACAGACATACAATGGGAAAACTTTTTGTGGTGATTGGGTTGGTTAACTGCAGGTGAAGGTGAACGAATCTTTTTGAAAAATGGGACTTAAGAACAACGGGCGGTTGTTTTGGGGGATAATGGGCTGTTGGAAAAATGGGCTTTGGTCCATGGATGTATTATAGGAAGTCTGGATACAGCCATGGAGGCGGGGCTTTTTTCATTCCTATGAGAGCTGTTCATTGGCGCATGAAGCAAAAAATGTTGTTTTTTTTCCCCCAGTATAAAATACAATAAAATACCTGGATCTGGCCCATAAGGAATGCACACTAGAGACTTTCGGAGGCCGAGTGTGGCAGAGTGAGTAACTTAGTGCCTCGCTAGCTTGAATGGTGGTCTAAAAAATGTAATCTTGTGACTCTTTTAGACTTTCCAAATGTTATTGAAGTGGATGGCTTAAATCTAGATAGTGAAATGAGTTGTTTTGTGGGGGTTTTGATTCTCACAAAAAAATAATTTACTGATTTGCAAATGCTGTTTCCGGATGTAAGTCAACGGAGAAAAGTCTTTCTGGGCCAGTGGGCATCACGTAACCAAACAGAATGGTATAATTCCACTTTTGGCCACTTTGTAAAATTTGCATCAGAGCCTGGCACATTTCCTGGGGCTTGCTTTGGTTTAATGGGACATTTTTTGGACGAACAGGGCCTCAGAATTTTGTGCTGTTGGACCAATGGGACGTCCCCCTGATAAGTGCGTCCTTACAACTTAAATATAAAAATCAGTTTAATTTGTGGTCTCCTACATTTTTAAAATCAGTTAAGATTTGAAAATCCTCTAGTTCACACAAGACATTATTTACTTTTCACTGGCAAGAGCAAGGGAGCTAGCACACACACACACACACACACACACACACACACACACTCCATGACACTGACACTCTGTGGCTGCAGCGGCGGTTCCAGACAGGACTCATCTGTGCGTGTCTGCAGAAGCAAGGAATGTTGGTAGCATCAGCCCAGGAGAGGTTGTGTCTGTCTGGGCATGGATGCTGCCCTGTCACCCACCCCGCTGCTCCCACACTAAGCCTACCTCGGCCTCCCTGAGCAGCAGCAGTACGGCATGAGAAACCCTGAGACAAAGTCTGAATACAGAACAGAGAGAGAGAGAGAGAGGGGCTGGAAATCACAAGATGTGTGCAAGTTCACACGCCTGCTCCTCTTCACACCAACTCCATCTCTCATTGCTTTATACTCTGAAAATAATAATTTGCTAATCCATCCAGCCCTTGTTAATGAATGTAAAATTTGTCCGCCCACATTAAACCCCGAAATGTTTTCCGCTTGACCTGCGAGAGAGGTTGCTTTGGAGTATTTGTCACAGCAGCAGCACTGTGACAGGAGGCAGCCATAGTCTAATGTTGGGGGAGGAAAATATCCAAAGTATTTACAAAACACCCATGACACGTGTCAAATCAGTGTTGCGGTGCTGTTTGCAGTCAGCTCTTGATGGTACCAAAGGGTTGCCAAAGAGAATTCTGTAGCGCCGCGGCTCGTCAGCTGGGTATTGCATTTTCTGCTTTTATGAAATGAAATCTATGTGCGCGTCTTTCCCAAGAAACACTCATGAATTCCAAAACTACTCTGACAGATTTTCAGAGGCGTGAACGGATCTCTCTCTCTCTCTTTCCCTCTCTTTCCCTCTCTCTCTCTCCCCCGCTCTCTCGTCATCGCCCTCGTTCCCTTTTTGTCATTTCAATCACATTTTCAATGAATCCAAGTTTGCTGAGATAACTTTGAAGCCCAATCTGTTCTGGATTACCAGAGAAAATGGGATCCTCAGGGAAAACGTTATGTTTCTTCCTTTTGTAGTTGATTTGTTTCTTTGTTCTATCTATCTATCTATCTATCTATCTATCTATCTATCCATCTATCCATCTATCTATCTATCTATCCATCCTCTCGCTCTGGCCGCAGCTCTACATGAAACAATGATCTGAAAATGTCAAACCTCTTGTGGAGTCTATTTCCACAAGCCCAGTTAGGACAGTTATTAAATATCACAGAACAAGTGCAGCAAAGGATCAGACAACATCATCTTCCCTGTCATTACACACTGAGCTGCAGCATTCACGACACCAACGGGCTCCTATCTTTCAGATATGTTCGGTGTAGATGGATGTTTGTTGTCTGAAGGGAATTCAGAGTATTAATTTCACTTGTGAAATTTTGTTGGTAGGTATGTGTAAAACTGGAGTAGTATGTGATGGGGAAAAGAGTGGGATTACTGTGCGAGAGAGATACAGGAAATAAAAGTTATGCAACAGTATAAGCTTGACATGATTCACTTCCTCAGAGTCCATTTTTGGTATATGTGACTCAAAATGACAAAATGAACAGATATATCTTTGTTACATGTTATGTTCTATACACCAAAATATATAAAAGGTGATTTGCTAAAAATAACCTTATTTGAGACCAGTAGGATCGACAGGCAGATAGAAACTGATACTAAAAGTTGGAGGAAGAACGCGTTAGATTGGAAGGTGCTGTGTGGTTGGCCGATAGCAGTTGGCATGATGCACCACAGAGCGACAAGGTGCTTCTGCCAGACTTTGTAGGACACACACACACACACACACACACACACACACACAGACACACACACACACACACGCGCGCCATCTGTTACAGACACACAGGCAGTGCAGGGGCCAGACATTTACTTCACATGACTCAGAGACAGAAACTCATCCAGATACCATATGTAGTTAATATGCATGACAGGGCTACATGCTTTATACATGATATACATGTACTTTTGAATCAGAGGGAAAGAAATGAACAACTTTGCGATACAAAACAGAATTAAACAAAAGTTTTTCACACACACTTTTAATGAAGTATTCGATTTGTACAGATACGAGTAATACATCATTTTTTAATATAATATCCTGCATGTTTTATACCTGACCAAGTTCTCAAAAAGCAGTTTAAGATTAGCAGTGATGCCACACATGTCATCAAGAATGTGTTTGAGAGTGCACATGTAAAACAAAAAGAAGGAAGTTTTGTTTAATGAGAAGACTTGTGTAAATAAGAAAAGATTAAAAAAAAAGATTGATGTATGCATGCAAACCTCACTTTTGTTTTTGACATAATGTGGCTTTTTCAGCTTTTCCTATGTAATGTATTGTGTTTTTAGCTATGCATGTGAATGATTTGTGTGTGTGTGTGTGTGTGTGTGTGTCTGTGTCTGTGTGTGTGTGCGCGCGTGCGCATTCTTCAAATAGCCCTTTGAGGGATGCATTTTTTTTTATTGTATACTAAAATATATTAAGTGCTCTATAAAATAATTTTATTTTTACACTTTTTCTCATGATTCAGTTGATTTTAAAACATTTTTAAGTCTTCATATCTGTAGGAGACCAATTTGCCAGATTATTCAATATTGCTGCAACTGAAAATTATTTTCATAGTTTAAAGTTATTTGTTAATTTTTAAAGAAGTTTTTTTTTTAATGCCAGGATATGGTCAATTTTTTGGTAAATTATCAATCAGTGTTAAGTCCTCAAATGTCTTGTTTTGTACACAACCCAAATATATTCAGTTTACTGGAGTAAAAAACAAAAACAAAACAGAAACAGAAAATATTAACATTTTAAAAGCTTGAATCAGAGCATTTGGATGGTTTTATTCTTAAAAATTACTCAAACTGATGAATTGATTATTTAATTAGTTTTTAAATCATTGAATAGTTGAAAATCAATCAATTATTGAAGTTCTACCACCCAAATAATGTTTTTTTTGCATTTACATCTTTATTTTAAATAATGTTGTTTATGCAACCTCATCAGTTTTTTTAAATACTTTTTTGAATTTTTAAAGACACAAAAAATTCTAATTTCATTTCAGCCTGTAAACAATGTAACTGAATTTAGCATTAGTTATTTGACGTTACTGGTTTTCTGCTGATTTGATGAATGACTGTCGTGTTTCTGCCGCTTCATTGTCTGAGTGTGTGTGTGCGTGTGTCGAGGGGCAGGTTGTGTTTGGCTTCAGATAGAGTTTGGGTCGGGACCGGAGGCTTTGAGGTCAGAGTTTAGCGCCGTCGTCAGGCTCCGTTGTGTCATCTGTCTTTGTTGGGTAAATCACTTGCCTTCTGCCAGGGTCAAGGTTTGGTTAAGGTCAAAGGTCACCAACAACAGCCTGTGCCTTATGAAGCAAGGTGCTGTGTCTGTTACGTCTGCCTCGTCACAGACACAAAGACACAAACTCAGACACACACAAAGCTTTGTGGGCCTTATCTGGCGGGCTCAAGCCCACATAACAGCCGGACGTCTCCCCCTGATGTAATGCTCATGTTTAAACTGCTGCTTATTCTGTCTGATCTCCATATCTAATTGACTCCCGCCCAAAACACTCTCTGTGACCTCTACCCCTCTTACACACACATTTTACCCCTACATTTTCCTCCTTCACAATCTTCCTCTCCATCCGCCATCAGTCTTTTCTGCTACAGTTCAACTTTGCTGCTTCATCTTTTGGAAAAAAAAAAACTAATGATAAAAAGAGGCTGCTTACTAAATGGTCTTCTCAGCACCTGCCCTACCCCTCCTCCATCCATCCATCCATCCATGCATCACTCCATCCCTGCGCTCACCCCTCCTCCTCCCTCAGCCACCAGCTGAGCCTGCTGACGGCGGCGGCTGTGTGGGGGTTAAGGTCTGTTTGTGGGTGAGGGGAAGGAATAGAGGGATTTTGGGGTTGCTGGGGATGAATGAGGTCGTCTGAATCTGCGACACGTGCCGGGGCGGCTGTCGCTGCTGCTGCTGCCGCTGATTCACACTACTATCACCCCCCTTTTAAAACACAAACTGGCACACACATATGCACAAATGCACACACATTAAAATCTCGTGGCATTTTAT
Organism: Plectropomus leopardus; assembly: GCF_008729295.1. Lineage (NCBI taxonomy): Eukaryota > Metazoa > Chordata > Actinopteri > Perciformes > Serranidae > Plectropomus > Plectropomus leopardus. The sequence goes on from NC_056470.1 coordinate 22,386,450, forward strand.
TTTTTATCTGACTTAATCCATCTATTAGAGCATAAATGCTCGAGACAAACGCTCTTGACAAACATGGCGGTCGGCGTGGAAAGACACACACAAATATGCACATGCTAACATACACACACATACATGCACAGTTTGTCCCTGGTCCTGATTGGCTGGGTGCAGCAGAAGCAGGCAGGGGGGAATTAAGGTCACATGGTGTGTGCTGCTGTAATCCTTTACTGCACCCAAGGACAGGTCGGCCTCCACCAGCAGCATCAGCAGCAGCAGTCACCCCGCCGACAGGAAAAGGAAAAGGGGAAGGGTGTCTGGGTGGCAGTTCATGATCATGTTTTAATAAGAAGATCATATGTTTGACACACAAATGTCTGATGTCTTAGCCCTGTCTGCTCTGAGCTACAGTACACAAGACAACATGGAGGATGGTGCATGTGTGTGTGTGGAGTGAGATAAATACGTGCCGTAAATTTGAGCGGTAGATGCAAAGAGAGACAGAGCGAGTACAGTAGTACAGTATTATGTGTTGTTTGAGGCTGAGGTGACAGACCGGTACGCCTCTCACTCCAGTGATTTCGCCTGCTGCCTCATATACCCACAGCTCTACGGTCAGTTGCCATGGAAACAGGAGGATAGGGTGTATATTTTTTGGTGAAATGTACATTGGCGTGTTGAGGAGGACGGTGCCGATGGGGGTAGGGTGGAGTAGCGCTCAGTTGTTTGACTTGTTCATTTGTTGGTGTGTACATGCATGCATGCGTACATAAATATATACCGTACGTGTGTGTGTGTGTGTGTGTGTGTGTGTGTGTGTGTGTGTGTATGAGTGGGTTTTATGTTGTCTGGCTGCCACTTGATGTCAAGCACTGCTTTCTCCTTCTGCTCACCTGAGGGATGGAGGATTAGGTGATTAGTGTGAGATTATCGGGAGGTGAATCCCTTGGTTGTGTTAACGACTCAACAGTGGTTCACACACACTCTTTCAGACACATACACACACTCACACACTCACTCACTCACTCACTCATACATTCTTGTACCTCTATCTCTGTGAGGACCCTAGTTGACATAGTGCCTAGCCCGAACACCTAACCCATTCCCTAGCCCGTAACCCCCCAACTGGCCCCAGACATTATTATGACATCAAAATGACGTTGGACACAGATCACACAGATGTTAAATTTTGGTTTGAATGAAAATCATGTTGACAATATGTTAAAAGTCTAACAACATTTCATGTTGTCTGGATGTTAACCTTACAACATTTTACAGATTCTGCGTTCTTCAAACCGATGAAATGTTATTGTTCTATGCAGCATATTAAGAGGACATTGGATCGGGGTTACTCAACAACACAACTCAGAAGTAACAAGATACCAACATCATCTGCTGTCAGTAATCTGTGTCAAACTGACATCATCATTGGAGGTTTTCCTGATGTTGAATTTTGCTCAATGGACGTCACAAGCTAAATACACACAAATATCAACATCTAACGACATTTGTGGCCAGCAGGGTAACCTCAGCCATCACAACTAAATGCCTAACCCCAACCTTAATGCTGACCCTGACCTTATTGTAACCTAAACCTTCAAACCAAGTCTGAACCCTCAAACAGGCCTTTGAAGAAGTGAGGATCTGCCAAATGTCCTCACTTGTGTTAACTGTGTTCAGATCCTCACTATGTAGCAAGCACAAGAAAACACACACACACACACACACACACACACACACACACACACACACACACACACACACACTAAAGGATCCTGCTGTCATTTCCCAGCTCCATCAGCTACCCTTGCTCTATCACACTCTCCAGCGAATTGAGAGGCCCAATTGTGCTCTGATGTTGTGAAAGTGTTGGTTCGCGAGTGTGTGTGTGTGCATCCTTCCAAACGTGCGTATTCTTGTAGACTTCAGATATTTGGTCCAACTAAAGCACACAGATCTGGGACAGCAGAGCTTATAAGAGGGTAATGTTTTAGTGTTTCCATCTGAAACAAAAGTTTGCATACTCTGACTTGTATTTGTATTGATGCCCACATGTATGTGCCATATATGAATGTGTGATTCAGGCATTTATTAGCTAAATTCCTGCGCATCACTGTCTGTGTCATTTCCTCTGAATCAGCAGACTCTGGGTAAACAGAAGCACGACTAGTTTTAATTACAATGTTAATTGATAGGAAACAAAAGGGGCTTAATTAGGTGCAATGAGGCAATGGGCACAGTGGCACTGTGGACTTAATGATTCAATGCACTCAGCCTGCCGATACAGACACTCATCTGTACCGGCATACACACACACACACACACACACACACACACACACACAAACACACAAACACACAAACACACAAACATGCACTTGTAAAATAGAGGGCATACTGAGCGAGACAGAAAATGCATTGGGGAAACCCCGAGCAGGGAGAGAGCAAGGCAGCGAGGCAGAAATTTTAAGTTGTCGTCGTCATTTATTCACTGTGCCCGTTCTCGTTAACAATTTACGGATTCGCTGTTGTTCCACATACTAATGTTGTGGAATCGCCAGAGAGCAGAGGAGGAGCGGAGAGAGAGAGAGAGAGAACAGAAAAAGAAATCAGTAGGGCTGCAGCAGAACATGTTGCACAATCCAATCAATATTTTCTAGTCACAGCCGGCATCAGTCTCAGAAATAAACAAGCTTGATGAACCACATGGAAAATCGCAGTCCAACTCTGACAGAAACATTTTGAAAATTCCTCTCAGTGAGGGGGTGTTTGTATGGCATCAAGGTAATACGATGTCACTCTATTTGCTTATGTGAGCATACATGTTTGATGACTTTGATAATTGAGCTTTTGTTTGGGACCTCCCTCCTCCTTCCTGCTTCTCCACCACCTCCCCTCCTCTCATCCCTGGTGCCATTATTGCTGTGATATTTTTCTCTCCTCCATCCCAGAAGTAATTTGGCTTGTGAAATTGCACCTTTTTCCTCGACCCCCCCTCGGAGTGCTCCTCTTCGATTTCCTGTCTGGGTGGCTGCAATCACTCTTGCCTTGTCCTTGGTCCACGACCTTGGCGGCCAACACCCCCTACAATCCATCGTCATGGAGATGACCCCACATATATCACCATGGAGACAACCTTTGCACAGCAGCATGCCACACCCATCCTAAAGACTCAGCAGTCATTGGTGCCTATAGAGACACACACGCACACATTGCATAAACATTTGGGGAGATATCGCTGCTTGTTTTCGTTGTTTGGTATTCCTGTGAGCTGCTGTCTCACTGTGAGAAGTCTGAAAGTCAGGCGAGAGCAAAAATTCATGGAATTCAAATAGAACTTTCTCACAAAGTGAACAGCACGCAAATAGATCCCTTAGATGTATCAGTCACATTGATATGCTGTGATTAAAGAAGGGCGAGATAAGGCGAATGAAAGAGATAGAGATAGGAGAAATGTAGAGCGAGATAGGCACATAAAAGGACAGAGCAGTGGCCCCTTCGGGCTGCTTGATTAACTTCTCTGAATGCAGCACTCCTCGTTCTATTTTCAGATATTAACATCGACAAAAAAGCCAAAACAGAAATAAGCATTATCATGACTGCCCTCTTCTTCCTCACCTTCCTTGGCAATGCCGTCCTTGTTAAATGCATCGTCGCCATCATCGACACAATAGTTGCCCCCCCCCCCCCCCCCCTCAAAAGTCAGACTTTATTAAACATTCTTTTACTCGTCCTCATCACAATCATCTTTATCAAGGCCATTATTCTGAAAAGCTCCAGCTGGTATCTGTTCACAAAAATAGTGGATGTGTTTAAATAAATTAATCGAATATTTATCATGATTAAGATTTTGGCTTTCCACGATTAAATGAATACGATTAGCTGCAATATTGACATTAAAATATATGCTCCACTCATAGAAAACTGCAAATCAAACAAAGTGCTCCAAAAACTAACAGTTTCCGCTTTTGTAAAGATGTAAAGATGTGCATGCACCCTGCAGCAGCAGCCTGTGCAAAACGTGCCTGTTTGTTGCGTCTGCAGATTGCAGGACTAAAATCATCCGTCATCAACCCTCATCATATGCTGTTTGGAAATATTCTGGATTTAGGAGAGAAAATATTACATGCAAAAAGTACATTTTTGTCTGCGCTGTAAAGCAACACAACTACCATGGTTATTAACCTGAAAAAACACCACAATATGGAGTACAATGAATATGTGAGAGCTGAGAAGAAAAACATCACTAACGTTACCGTACCATTACGCTACTGTTAATCCTTGTCCTTTTCCAGTGTCAACTCACATTCACTGCAGTGCGTCATGGTACTGTGACTAACCCTAACCCAGCAGTGGATACGTATCCATAGTAGTTGCACTGAATTTAGGTGAAAAAGACCCTTATTTTAAGTCTAGTTTGGTGCAAATATTTGTTAATTAGCATAAATGTAACACCTTTTAAACGGGAAAGCAGAGCTCTATTGATTAAATGTTGGGTAAAAGAGTTTTGGTACAATTGTCTTTGTATTTTGCTTCCAGGGAGATGTACTAAAATCAGCTGAGGAAGAACCATATTTTGAGTCTTATTTTAATGCAGAATCTAGTACATTAGCAAGAATGTAGCAAAGTGAAAGTAAAAGCAGTGTTCTCTTTATTTAATTCAAACCTGGATCGATATATAAAAGTAATCTGAATTGTCATTTTGGCCATAGGCGCGCAGCCCTAACTCCTGCATACACAGCACTTCTCTGACTGACCGTCAGCATAGTGAGGTGTGCATCATTTGTAACTGGGCTGACTCTTAGATGCCACCAATTGTCTTGTATGTGCTTAACATCTCTGCCAAATAGACTTCCTCCATCTCTCTTGCTGAAAGCCCAGTCGGTCTCATGGCATGTGAGCAACTCTCATTACTTCCAATTCAATGCTAAACCCCAGAGAAAAGAGAAGTTGGCAGTTGGAGAGGAGAACAGGAGAGAGGGAGTAAAGGATGAAAGGAAGGAGAAAAGCGGGAGAACCAAAAATAACACACGTACCCCCCACCCTAACCCAACGCTTTACACCCACACCCTCAACCCCACCCTCTAACAGAAAGAGAGGGAAAAAATATGCGGACCCCCGTTGGAATTGCCAGTACCACTCAAGCATACTCTTATGCAAATTTTGCTGTGTCCGTGTCAACGGTTGCCGTGTTAACAGGGGGAGCTGTGGTACGCAGGCCCTCCTCACTGCCACATCATTTGTTTAAGTCATCCAAACAAAAGCCAGGGGAGAGAGCCACATGATTGGTGAAATATGCTTGTGTGGGACCACTGCAGTGGAATAATGATTGCGGCATTACTCCTGCGTGTGCCAGGGGCTGTGTGGCCATTTCATGCCAGCACTGAGTGAATGTAAGGGATGTTTATTCATGAGGGAGAGGCAGAGAGAGCGAGAGAGAGTAAGAAAAAGAGGGGTAATAAAGGATGGCGGGGAGGTGGGGGGGACACTGATATTACTCCTGTGTGAGCTGCCTGTGTCTGAATGTGCTGAGACTGTGGACCAGCAGAGGGAAGAAGTACAGGATGAAAAACAGAAAAGGTCTGCAGGTGCAAAAAAAAAAGGATCACCTTGTTGTGTGTCATTCAAATGGGAAAACATTTTTTTCAAACGGAGGTCAAGAGAATTGTGGGTTTGGGAAAATTTTAAACGTCTGCACCGTGCGTTCTTTCATAGCTATCTGAGAAAGGTGTAGGGCCTTGAGACTTGTAGGCGGTTATTAACATCATTTTCTGAAGTCTGTGACCTTTGGTATTTGGGTAAGATACACAAATGATTATTTTAAAATATTTTAATTTGAAATCCATTCAACAATTTCCAAGTTTTTTTATCTGAATTCAGTGTGTGTGTGTGTGTGTGTGTGCGTGCGCGCGCGTGTGTGTGTGTGTGCGCGTGTGTGTGTGTGTGAGTGTGTTGCGCTGCGAGTTAACACAGTGGTTGTTATGTGCTGATGCTGCGATGTGCTTCACTTGTTTTTATGTTTCTGGGGTTATTTATTAACTTAAACTCATAAATCCACATAAAATGGTTACTGTAGACTTAAATTGAATTCAACAGTCAGTTTCTTCCTTTGTTATTCGTAATCAATGGGTGTCCTTCTCTGGCTGGTTTGATTATTCACGTTTCTACTTGAGATAAATACAGGTACCAACATTTGAGATTTAACATATTTGCAGAAGGTTATAAAAATCTGCAACAAAAGCCTGAGAATCCGAAAACATCCAGAGTCTCTTTGTAGTAATAGTGTAAGCAGGGGCATAGCACCAAATTCTTTTTTCAAATGATTGAGCTACCAACTGCACTTAAGCATAAAGAATATAGACTTGATATTTGCCTTTTAACCTGCTTATAGCCTAATATAAATATAAATCATAGCTATGATGCTTATTCATGAAACTGATTAATTTATACATTTCTACTTCTTCTCATCAAAAAATGATGCTTGGTTACTTGCCCTCAGTGTCAAATGCTGACGCACTGTGGCACCCTTTAGTGGCTGTTTTATACGCATTGGGCTGCAACATATTTTGAACTGTCCAGGCAACTGCCGTAGTATAAAGAGCAAGAAAGTCTGCATAGGGCAGGCTGCAGGGTGAATGCATCAAACAAAGTTTGGACTTTCACCTGGAAGCCCACTTGTTAGTATCCCACAGGAAATGACAAGTAAGTTAATAAGTTAGTAAGTAAGTTATTTTGATAATAACATACTATGCTAATGACATGCATTATGCCAGTCACAAACGTGGTTATTTTAAGTCAAACCATGATGATGTTTGGTTACCTAACCATGTACTTGTTACCTAGACCTAAGGATGCAACTTTAAAACAATGTTTTTTACCTGCATTGTAAGTTTATTTTGAAAAGAGAGTGTATGGAGAAGTTCACCTGGTAGAGCGAGCTCCTCATGTACAAAGGCTGCGTCCTTGCTGCAGCGGCAGCAGGTTTGACTCCAACTTTGGCCCTTTGCTGCATGTCATCCCCCTCTTTCCCCTTTCACACTTGAACCGTAGCTCAACCTGACCATTAATATGAAGAACGAAACCTAAAAAAGATAAATGTTATTCGATGGCAGCACAAAACCAAGAGGGAGTCCACTTTGCACAAAAATAAAACTTTCAATCAGCTTTCTGTTCCACTACAGAAGAGCCTTGATCACTAAAATTAGGTGGGGAAAAAAGTGGATTTATTGATATCAGTATTGGTCATTGGCCAAATGAGTTGTTATATATTGGCATATTGGATATCAGCAAAAAAATCCAATATCATGCACTCTTACAAGGACCCAATGAAGCTTGTGGCTGGATGTGTGATGGATAAATTGTTGTCTACCCCCACAACTGACCCTCTGTCTTTTTGTCTTTTTGTATTTTCTCTGACAGATCCTTGGGAAAGTACGAGTCACAGGCAACAGAAGACCCCACTCAGGTAAAAAAAAAAAGATCTGTAAGCTGCCTTACCATAGATTACTGTGACATTCACATTTAGGTGCAGATGCAAAGTCTGAAGTTTGAGGAGAAAGGACGCAATTACCGATTTTGTGGGGAAATGCAAAACTAACATAACGAGAAGTGTAACGAGTTACTGTTGGCATGAAATTGCAAGTAATAATAATACTTTTCATAAGTGTAATCAGTATAAATTTCATGCTTTGAGCAATGAGGCCAACATTGCCCATCAATACGATGCCCCTGAGTGTTGCTCTGATAGATGGTCGGTCCTGCGTTGATAGTTTAGGGTGATAGTTACATTCTCACTCTGCACTCATCATCTGGGTTTGCTGCTTGATCTCTCTTGTCTCTTGTGTTTAACACCAAGCTAATTAGAACATGGAGAGAACAGTCTCACTCAGATGATCAAAGACAGAGTTTTGTGTGTGTGCGTGTGTGTGTGCGTGTGTGTGTGCGTGTGTGTGTGTGTGTGTGTGTGTGTGTGTGTGTGTGTGTGTGTGTGTGTGTTCAGTGCTTCGGTAGGGGAATGTAACACTGCAAGTAAACACACACACACACACACACACTGCCTTGCACACGCACATCAAGAGAAGCTTTCACAGAAAGCTATCAGTCATTGACATGATGACATGCATATTTTAGGCTTCCCTTCCTGCACTCCACTTCTCCTCACTTTTCTTCCTCCACTCCTCCTCTTCCATGTTTTCTTCCCTCACATTTCCCCCTCATTATCGGCGTGAGATATGACACGCTCTTTCCCTGTTCGGCAACTATTCCTCAACCCTGAACTCATTTGCAAAACAGGTCACTGCCACGTGCGTTGAGGTGTCCTTTGAAATATAGATAGTGCAATGTACAGTGGTGAAATCCTCTGCGCTCGCCACAAATACGCACTTATTGATGTGTATGCTTGCATGCACAGGGATGTAAAACGGTTTAAAAGCCCCCCATTTTGCTCCCCGCTGTTATTGCATCTATATATATGGAGGGAGTACGGGCCCAATCACAGCAGAAAGCGACATAGCATCAAAGAAATATGACAGCAGGATAAACAAGCCATTGTGATTGTGTGTGACAGAGCGACAGGAAGATTGCAGATATTACTCACAACAGGAGGTAACATTTCTGTAGCCTGCTTTTACCACATGGTGTCCACAAAAACAGAAAGGTATTTATTTATAGCAATGAGCTCGACTACTGGCTATTTCAAAGATACTGTTTTCTGATGATCTTACACTGCATTTTACTACAGTTAGCAATAACAGGACCAACAGGAGCAAAGGTCTTGTGATAAATGCATGTATATATGTATGTGTGTGTGTGTGTGTGTGGGGCTCAGTGCAATTTGCCCCTTGGCAGATATCTCCAGGCCCAGTGGCACATTTAACCAGCCAGGTGTGAAACATGCAGAAGGCCAGATGAGGAGAAAGCTACGTTCAAGTGGAGCAGAAATAACGCTATGTTGCTTATTTGCATGGTTCCTCTGTGCAACCCGGCGGCATCCCTCAGAACCACAGCTAGTATTTTGCAATTTGCTATTTCTGTTGTTCTGTGTCTTTGATGTCGAAAGGCTTTTGTGCGGCTCCTCTCCACATGGAGAACAAAAGCCAATGCTGACGACGCAAAGCTTGAATGCATATTCAAGTTGCCGCTGCAGAGTAATCCGGTAATCGCTATCTGTTCGACACAAGAGTTTTGCAGGATGAGTGTGTGTGTGTGAATAATGGCACATAAGGGTGTGCCTTTGAACATGTGTGCATGTATGTGGTGTCTTTTGTGTGTTTGGACTCAAATGCACGCCTGCGTGTGTGTGTATGTGTGAATATGTGTCAAGGCCTATACGGCATGCTAATTCAGATGAGAGGCCACACTAGTTATCGGTATTGAACACGCGCCACAGTCGGTGCGTGAGCCTTTGTTTGGGGGCTGTGCTGTTTAGAAATGAGAGGGACTATGTCGCCTCCGTGTGAGCTGTGGAGGGAGAGGAGAAAGAAGCAGGAGTAACACACTCACTCACACACACACACACACACACACACACACACACACACACACACACACCAAATACAGACGGCCCCATCTCTTTCCAATCAGGGACTCTGCTTCCTTAACCAACCTCAGCAGTACATAAATAGTCAAGGACAGTTGTGGAGCGGAGCCAGTAGCAATACGTCTTTATTTCTCTACATTTCTGTATGTTCATCTGTTTTTCTTTAGTGAGATCCTGCCACTTTATGATGAGATAATGAAATCTTATTTTATTTAATTCTTTTAAAAAAAAATTGTTTATTCAAAGTGGAATAATCCATTATCAGATATCTTATTTTAAACAGTGCATATAACAAAAATATTTTTGATATGTAGAGAACTTCTCAACTCTGCTTACAGATTATATATATCTTTAAATCTTCTTAAGCTTGTACTACAAGTACATTTGACACGGTCTGTTCAAGGTGGGAAAATCATGCCGTTACACCGCTTCTCTGTTCTGTATATAATAATTCTCCCCATTCTACAATAGTGGAATGGAGAGACAGAGTCGTTCCACCTTTAAGCCACCACAGGAGGTAGTAACAGTGTTGAAGCAGCACTTGTATAAACTGGACAGCTGGCAGACAAGTGGGACAGGTGTGATGTTTTGACGCTGCAGTGTGTATGAGCGTGCAGGTTTTCCTATGAAAAATGAATGCACCCAAATTTGTGCATATCTCAAGGATTTTTGAAAGGCTGTGATCATGCAGCCGATGCGCTGATGGGAGTAAACAAAGAAGCAGTCCTGAGCATTGATTTTGCAGTCTGCCATGGTGGATTTCGCACAGAAAACTTTCACATGGAGACGTGTGTTCGGAACCATTTGAACTTTGAGTGAACTTTATGTCTTTTTAAGGTACAACTTCGCCATGTTTCTTTTCCTAACCATCATAACCTAATCGCCGTATGAACTGGTGTGCATGCATTTTTGTAGAATATCATATAAACCAGTCTATGAGAGTATGTTGGTGTGTGATACACTGCATAGATTTAGAATTCAGCCAGTGGCTAACTCAAAGAGGAAGAACAGCAGCCAAAAATATCTGTAAATTGGTAAAACAATGAGGTCTGGGGGCTACATACCATCCTAGCAGAACATGAAATTAGCCACCATATAACTAGGACAGTAAATGTTTTTATTGCCATTTTATTGCTATTGTTTATAAAGAGCCGCCGACGTGTTTGTCATATGTCACACTGTAGAGGCAGATGCTGTCGTGTTAAATGTCACACCTCTTTTGATACCGCAATGCCGAGATGCTGGCTAAAATCACACATTAGAGCTGCATGATACTTCTCCAATGTATGATTTGGTTCTGTGCAAAAATGCAAAGAAGGCATAAAGAAAAGACTTGGTAGCAGCTTTATAGAGCAATCTTGGTGTAAAAAGGGTGACAGATTATGTAAAACTGTAACCCAGGGTTAATTTATTCTCTACCTCGAGCATCCTCGCAGTGGACAGATTTATTATGTATCAGTATATCAAAGCTAACAGACGCCATTATATACACAAGTCTACACAAGTCGCTGTGATGAATAGGTTAATGAAAATCACATCATACTGAAGGGTCAGGAGGAGAGGAGAGGAGAGGAGAGGAGAGGAGAGGAGAGCAGAGGAGAGGAGAGGAGAGAAAGAACGGTACGACCTGTTGTGACTAAAGCGGGGGTGCCACAAGGAGGTGGATGGAAAAGGAGGAGGGCCGAGGTAAGAGGGGAACTTTGAGCCATGTACACCAGCCATTCAGAGCCGACCTTGTAATCAAAGAGAGTTGAAAAGCAATTAACTGGGACAATTATAGCAGCCAGAGGAGGCTGAATGGTTGGCTAAGTAAAGCAGTGTGTCATTGAATGGAGATTAATTGATGAGGGGAATATTTCAAGGTCTCTATTTGGCCTCTAGAAGTTTAAGTCAAACATGTTTTGTCACTGTCAAAGCATGGGAGCCTATTCAGGGATTTACCCATTCTCATTATCTGGGTGAGGTATCAAAACATTGGAGGTCAAAAAATTTAATCATCATTCTATTAAGGTGCTATACAGTAAAAGGTTCATGAAACAGTATTAAGTTATTAATTTTACATGGCTGATATTATTAATAATGGGGACTTAAAGGCATGTATAATATGTCACATTGAAGATCACCTGCATAATGTAATCTGTTGCTAATGCTAATGGGGCCTTAGCTTCATTTTGTTTTTTTTAAGACGTGCTGAATTAAACAGGACGACCCCACTGGTTTCTGTCACTCTGAGCCATGAGAGGGCAAACATCTTGACAAATTGAAAGCTTAGATGCCAAAAAAATCCCAGCAACTGTTGGGCAAAAGCCAATCTGATATAATTTCAAGCTTTTCACCAGGAGCAGATAATTCTGGAAAAAAATCAAGAGATGATTACAGTATAGAGAGAGTTTACACAAGAGCAAATACTCTGTGTGGAGCTGATCGAGCAAAAAACGCAGAGGGTCAGAGAGGCGATATGCACTTGTTCTGACTGGGATGGAAGCATTTGCACAGTGGTTCAAACATGACTGAATAATGAGTGCTTTCTGACTAACTACCTCATCTCCTTCGGTTATTTTTTCTTTGCTGGAGCATTGTGTACTTGGACAACAAGATACCAGCTGGCTTGTCTGGCACGTACAGGTTCTCTACAGTCACCATGGAGAAACTCGGTACTCCTCCTCACTCTGCTACAAGAATCCACACAGCATGCATCACACATGAATAATCAAATTTTATCACTACATTCAAAAACACACTCGAGCCCAGTGCTTCTCTTCCACATTTCATTTTCTATTGCAGTTTTCTCCGTCTATCAATAATTCAACAAGCGACAAGATGGAGGAGAATGATTGGGCTTGTTTTCTCTTTATGGTTGGATGACAGTCAGTCCAATTAAAAGTGGAGACACTGTTTTTTTTTTTTCAATTTCCCCTTTCGTTTTGGGATTAATTAACGCTTATGTGTGTGTGTGTTTGCATGTTCGTGCGCGTGTGTGTGTTTTGAATAGAAGCACAGAGCACGGGGTTTTGCCTGTGCCTAGTTATCAGTGAGGGCCAGCCATGCTGCCGTCTCACTCGGCCTCACACGCAGTCAACGGTGAACAAAATAGCGGAGAGAACCCTGTCACTCACTCCCACGTGCACATGTATGCCCGTACTGTGTGCACAAAAGCACATGTACATATCCCTAAAAATGAACACACAAGATGCATGTGACTCAAAAAAAAAAGCAAGCACAGCGCACTCACAGTTTTGTATCTTTTTTCACAAAGTTTTAGTGCCTTAAAGGACAATTCCTGTTAGTCACAGCTTATTCTTATTTCCTTGAGTCTGGACATTATTTTTGCGATAACATTGTAATTGTTGAGCTCTGAGAACAAGGTCAGATGGGGGAAAAAACACATGCAGAGACATCCTGTAGGGCTTCTCTCTAGGCACTTATGGCTGTGCCGAGTAAAGCATGCTGCGCTGATTTGCATTTCAATCATCAATTTATATTTGCCAAGTAGTGCTGACTTGTGTCCGAGATGGACCATCTCCTGAGTCATGCCAAAGCCTGCCCAACTGCATCTGAGTGTGTTGCAGTGATGTCAGATAGGCTTCATTATCATTATTCAGAGCGTAATGCAAAAATCGCAAATAAAGAAACCGTCAATGCGATGCGTATTTCATATAGTCAGTCAGTCAGTCAGTCATTTTCTGTAACCGCTTGTCCTCGTAAGGGTCGCGGGGTATTTCATATAAAGCTGGCTATATATAAATTGAGAAAAATCATTTAATTCACTGTGCCTCTCAAAAGCTACCAACATCATTATTTTCTTGTATCTCAGTGAATGAGTTGACTTCGTAAATCAATCGACACGTTAAATGATAATATGACAACTTTGACAATTCAGCTTGTTTTTATTGTCTCTCATGAATGACATACGCCATAGTAATGATGGGATTTTTGAGTGGTTAAAGATAAGGGTTCACAGAGTCATGGAAAAAAACTGAAAAAAGTAATTGAATTTCACAATCACATTTTCCAGGCCTCGAAAGTCATGGAATTTTTAGACATAAGTGAAAGTTTTGGAAAAGTTATGGAATATTGTAGTAACATTAAACATGCAAGCTGTCAACATAACATAGCTCTGTGTGCGTCGATGTGTGACAACATTTGTTTATGAGCATGCATGTTTCTCTCCCTCACTCCATTTTTGCCAGCTAGCTTTACGATTACAGGCAAGAAAAAATAATGTGTCCTGAAAAGTCATGAAAAAGTTGAAATTGAAATTCTATCCATGAAAATGTGTGGGAACTCCGAGACATATCCTATGCAGGACCCACTAGAAGTGAGTGGCAGAATATTTTTTCTGCAGTGACTTTGCCCTCTGCCTGCATTTTCTTATTTTCCTCATATTTTCTGTGTCCAGGACCTTTATGGTTGTGTACTCCACAGCTCTCGAGTGAGGTCGGGTGTTTATAAAAAGGTAGCCACCAGGTGCCAGACCATAAGGTATTCAAGAGACACAGTGCCAAAAGAACACACATATAGTGAGGCAAAATGCCAAATGAGAGTGAATCCTAGGTTGGCTTTTACTTTCACTGGTGAGCATGTTTATGAACAGTAAACCGCAATCCTGGATAGTATACCTTTAAAAATTTGAATGAATTTCAGTCGAATCATTCAAACTGCGACTATTCTGTTTCCTCACATGGAGAGAGAAAGTTGTGGTGCATTGTTCCAGTGCGCTCCAGCAGCATATCTGTGCCTCTGAGACATTGCAAGCAAGCTCGAAGATCAATTGGCACCAATCATAGTTTCGTACAGTGCAGACAGAAGCTTAAACAGCTCCAACAACAGTTCAAGAAAGTTGTTGATCATAATAACGTTATGGTGAACTGTAAATTTTATCCAAAAGTCATTCTGGAAATTATGGTGAATGGACAGTTGGAGATGTTTTAATTGATTTTTTTTCATCAGGGAAAACATACTAAGCTTTGAACAGTCCTGTCCTAATATAAAGTGAAATTATAATATGAAATATTGTCGTTGGTGAGCGTGATTGCATTCAGTTGCTTTTTAACACATCCAGCCAATCTGATAGAGATACATGAAATGACAACCTCTTAAAATTGCATTATGTAGTGGTTGGATGTAATGCGTTATAAATATTTGCCAGAATGGTCACAGCTTCAAACAAGCAGTTAACATTGTGTAATGGTTGCAATTCGGTTTATGCGCTAGAACCACTTGAATAGGTTTGAGGGGAAAAAAATTATACTTTTTTAGGTTTATAAAAAGAAAGTGGTTTCAGTTAAGAAGTATAAATAGTACAGAACATAGTATATAGTATATATAAAGGTACACCTTGCTAGTACCCTGTTGGTCCCCCTTTGCCCAGAGAAACTGCCTTAATTCCTTGTGGCACAGATTTGTGCTGGAAACATTCCTCTCAGATTTTGGTCCATATTGACATGATAGCAGATCATGCTGCAGATTTGTCGGCTGCACATCCACGATGAAAATCTCTAGTTCCGCCACATCCCAAAGGTTATCTATTGGATTGAGATCTGTGTAGGCCATTTGAGTACCGTGAACATTGTCATTTTCAAGAAACCAGTCTGACATGATTTGAGCTTTGTGACATGGTGCATTATCCTGCTGGAAGTAACCATCAGAAGATGGGTACACTGTGGTCATAAAGCGATGGACATGGTCACCAACAATATTCAGATAGGCTGTGGCGATTAAACAATGCCCTACTGGTACGAAGTGGCCCAAATTGTGCCAAGAAAATATTCCACTTACCATAACACCGCCACCATCAGCCTGACCCATTGGCACAAGGCAGGATGGATCCATGCTTTCATGTTGTTTAAACATCTAACATCTGAATGCCATGGCAGAAATCGACACTCATCAGACAAGGCAATGTTTTTCCAATCTTGCATCGTCCAATTTTGGTGAGGCTGTGTGAATTGTAGCCTCAGTTTCCTGTTCCTAGCTGACAGGAGCGGCACCCGGTGTGGTCTTCTGCTGCTGTAGCCCATCTGCTTCAAGGTTCGACCTGTTGTTCGTTCAGAGATGCTCTTCTGTACCTCGGTTGTTACGAGTTATTATTTGAGTTAGTGTTGCCTTTCTTTCAGTTTAAACCAGTCTGGCAATTCTACTCTAACCTCTGGCATCAACAAGGCATTTTTTGCCCAGAGAACTGCCGCTCGCTGCATATTTTCTCTTTTATTGACCATTCTCTGTAAACCCTAGAGATTGTTGTGCATGAAAATCCCAGTAGATCAGCAGTTGCTCAAATATTCAGACTATCCAGTCTGGCACAACAACCACGCCATGTTCAAAGTCACTTACATCACCTTTCTGATGCTCAGTTTGAACTTCAGTAGACTGTCTTGAACATGTCTACATACCTAATGAATTGAGTTGCTGCCATATGATTGGCTGATTTGATATTTGTGTTAATGAGCAGTTGAACAGGTGTACCTCATAAAGTGGACTGTGAGTGTATATATATATATATATATATATATATATATATATATATTGTTTTGCTTGTTTCTTCAGGAATATTCATTGTCAAAAAAGGTTGAGTAAGTTTGTCTTACACCTTGGCCACAGCATGAGAAACTACATTTTCATTGTTCAATATTTGCATGGAAATGCCTCAGAAACCCACATATGCCTTGATATTGAGTCGTCGCCCCAATGATCTCTATTAGGCTAATTAAGCCAATTAACCTACTGAAACAATTCCATGAGGCCGCTGCACCACCTCGCCAACGCTGACCGAAACCCTGAAGGTACATTGCGCAGAGGCGTGTGTGTGACTGATCCCTTCCCAGATACACCAAAAGGACAAGCACTGTTTCATATCATTACCATAAACAAATTAGGGCATCGCTCCCTCGTTAGGCCAAATATGTCTCATTAGTGCCACAGCTGAACAAACCTCCTGATTAGGCCTCACTGTCTCCCTTTGAAGCCCGCAAAAGGAGAGTCTATTTTTTAATTAAGCTCATTTGCATTTACAAATGAGAAGCTAATTAATGAGACTCGTTTTCTGGGGCTTTTCTAGTTTGGCAGGAAGCATGTGGAACAGTTTCTACTTGCATGCAGAAAAAGAGACCAAGAAAGCAGAAACTGGTGTAACTGAGAGCCGTGGCGATACTGTCTGCACTCTTGAAACAACCGACCAAACTGACATTGTTACATAATCGCAAACAACTTAATGCACACAGCAAAGACAACAATATCATTAAGATGTTTTTTTTTATGCCATATGAATTTACAAACAAGCAACCCCCTTCTCATTCATAATTTCATATTAGATGACCGCAACTTTACTTTGTCCTTCTGATGGATATGACTGATTCATGTTGGTTTTTGTGGGTTCACACAAGCTACAGGCCGTTGCAAACCTCCAGGGAGCCAAAGGTGGGCAGGACAGAGCCAGGAGAAGTGTGGGCTGTGTGTCACGCAAGGATAAGAAGGTGACAGGGCAAATATGGTGTGTGCACGAGTGTTAACGTGTGTGTGTGTGTGTGAATGTGCATGTTTGAGGAAGAAAAGCGGGAGAACAAGAGGGAGAGAAAAAGGGAAAGAGAGGTGTGATATCATCAATTAAATAACCCTCCCACACAGCATCTGGTGCTCTCTCTCAGGCCGTCTGTCTCTTTCCCGACCGCTGATTTTTCTGCTTCTCTGTTTCTTCTTCTTACTGTCGTTTGGTAGCATCATGCCTTTGGTTTCTCTGCCTGAACATGCTAGTTAGCCCGGGTCACAGAGTGCAGCTTCACCCCCTCTCGCCTCTCTGAGCGTTACATCTTCCATCCACCTCAAAAATATACAACATGAATGCAGCAGCTGATGGGAGAGTTGGTGTAACCAAGTGGAAGAGTGTTAACAGGATAATCCACTGACCTCACATTAACCAGGCAGATGTGCACACTTTCATTAAGTTGCTAATTAATTCCTGACTCGTTGTGCTAACTGTGCTACCTTACTCCATGATTCAACAAGACATTTTTTCCATGCTAATGAGACGACCATCCTCTCTGTCCTCCTCCATCTTCCTCCATCTTCCTCCCTCTGTCTGTCCGTCTTATCGTGGAACAGGGGCAGTTGGTTTTTTGTGGTGGAAATACAAGATCGAATGATGAGGATGAGGAAAGCTTTTATATTAATAGGCAGAATCCAATTATAAGTTTGTGTGAACTAGCTTGCCGGGCAAGTGAATTTGCATTTTAACATATCAGTTTGATGTTAGATTCCTGGATGAGAGAGAAGGAGAAATGAGGAAAAAATGAAAAAAAAAGGGAATTATTGGTGTGAATAGCTCGAATCAGTTGTTGGATCTTTAGAGGTATGAAGTGATGAGAGGAAAGGAGAGATCTTGTAGCAAATTAGGGTGAGATATAGGCTTCTGTTGTTTTTTGTCTCTGTGTGTGTGTGTGTGTGTGTGTGTGTGTGCGTGCGTGCGTGCGTGCGTGCGTGCGTGCGTGCGCGCGCATGTGCTGACAGGGGGCAACATCTCTCATTTAATGTGCCTGATTTTTGGAATCTAGGTCAGCGTGGTGAATTAGAAACAATCTGCATCCCTCTGCATGGCTACAGTGAAGCCCTCCAATGAGGATCCATGTACATGCACTTTCACATGCACGCAACGCCCACACACAAAACACACACACACACACAAGCATCAGTCAAGCCCTAACAAATATAATCCAATTTTAGATACGAGCATTAGTATCTCAAAATTCTCAAAGATTTGAGAGAAGGAAAATATTAAAGGAATTTCTATTAGGCCTGCTGACAAAAAAAACAAAAAAAAATGGTGTGTGCTTTCGACAAATGAGGGCATTTTTTTCACACAGCAGTTCAACACAAGAGAATGATGAGTATGACACCAGTGTGTGGGAATGAGTGGGATTTGATGGAGTCTGCGCTTTGTTGTAGAAACACTCTTGGTTAATGATATGCCTCTCTCATCCAGCCCGACTCTCGGCTCCCCTCCCATTCTGCGAGCGAGCCGAGATAACGAGGGAGCAGACAGCCCCAAAAACTTTACACAAAGAGGAGAGGAATCAGCACAACGCACAATCTCAGCCTTCACTCAGAGAAACTTTCTCTTCTTCTTCTCCTCTGTCTCCTTTCTCCTCCGTCTGTTTCCCGACAGTCTTCAGATGCTTGTTCAAACTTGTTCAAATACGCCTACTGATCAAGTAGGGGACAGCTGCACTTGTGTAACTCAAATGTTGGAGGGCTCTCTGGAAACAAGTCCAATTTGAATGTAGTATATGAACAAAACTGAATTTGAGCGTAGCTCAAGGCGTGAACAGCAGTAGGGTGACGGAGACACTTTGAGTGCGTGACTCATAACTATGAGGAGTGTTGGTTTGAGACTTTGCCTCCTGCTACTCTGCGCGTGTTCCTGCGCGTGCACTTGATTTGCACATTAATGTTTACCGGCGTGCACGAGTTTGCACGTGCTTGCATGAATTCATGCATGTATGTGCGACTCGGTGGGACAGAGTCTCGTCCCTCTCTAGAGCACCATGCTCTGATGGATGTTAATGTGGACTGACGCAGGGGTGTCCCCCGAGGGAGGGAACACGGCCAACGAGGGAGAAGGAGGAAGGGTGTGAGTGTGTGTGTGTGTGTGTGTGTGTGTGTGTGTGTGTGTGTGTGTGTGTGTTGGGAAGGGGGATTCATTCCTCTAATCCTCTCCCTTCTTCACAGAGCCAGAGCGGGGAAGAGGCACTGAACCGCCCAATGAATAAATAAAAGCCTCAGCCCTCGCCTCCCCTCCGCTCCAGCCTGAAGCCCTGCACAGGAGCACTTAAAAGCATTTTAACAAGAGAGTCACTTCATTAAATATGGACTTCCTGTCCGCTAAAACCCTAGAAGGAAAACTCTGGGTGACTTTTCACATTGTGAAATATGGGGAAGAGTGTGGGGGGGTTGGAGGGGGGCTTGCATGGAGAGATGGAGGCGGAAAGAGAAACTATTGCGCAGAGAGACAAAGGGAGAGAAATACAGCAGGGCTGGGGAAAAAGGGATAAGCAAGGCGAGATAACAGAAGCAGTGAGCTGGAAATTGGCGAGGACCTTTCACATCTCTCTAAATTTGCACAGAGCACACATCAGGTCAGTTTTGAATTCATAGCGTGTCCTTTTTTTGTGTTCTTGCGTTTTTGTTATCTATATTCGAAACCCTGACAGAAAACAAATGTCATAAAATCATTACAGAGAAGGAGAATGAGATTTAAGAAGAAGTAGAAATAGGAGATAAAGACGCTGTGGGAAGCAGCTATGGCAAGAAAATGAGTTCTGCTCTGAGATCAGCTCAATAACATTCAAAATTCAAAGCCTTGGAATCTGACTGACACCAAACTGTTTTTCAGAAATTTCAAGTTATGTAAAATGTTGAAATCTGATGTCTGATAGCTTTCTTTGTATTTTTCCGAAGCCTTTGCAAGAATGACTTTGACTGCCTAACTTCAGCTCACTGTTGCATCATAAATAAACCATTTGTTATGAACAGTTGTGTTTGTGTTCAAACTGAGCGGTGTTAAAAGAGAATATTTCCTCTGAGCCCTTTTCACCCACAGATGATTTATAAGTCACAAAATACAAGTTCAAGTCAAGTGTCAAGTGTTAGAGTCCATGTCACGTCAAAAGTCTCCATAATGGATCACATAGAACGCTGTGGCTTTTTCACTGCCTGTGAATTATATACTGTTCAGTAAATAATGAGAGTATAGATGAACCAGACATAAAGTATGGCCTGTTGGAGCAAAATCAGAGAAATAAGGTCAACATTAATGTACGTATAAATGTAATGTATTCATTTAAATCTGTCTTTTTCATTCTTTCTTCTTTTTCAACCTGGAGACAGATATGAAAGTGTCTTGATAATGGAGTCACAAAACACATTCAGAGTAAAACTGTAGGCAAAGGGGGGAAAATACTACACTTGGTATGTGTATTAATGATTAGAAGTTAGCTCTCAACTCGGAAAAGTAAAGTGTATTTGATTCCTACATTTATGCAGTGACTTTTAAAAGTATCTTGTTACATTACAAGCGTACAGCCATTAAAGAGTTAATCCTCATGGTTCAGATTTTGCCGCTGAAAACAATACCTTCCTAGAGAAAAGGCTATTTTTGCTTCATAAAAACTCAAAAACCACCCCTTACAACTGTCGTACTGTAAATAGTCTAATAAATGACCAAAATAAGTTCACAAAATGTCATTTTCAAACACACTTCATTCTAATCTTAGCCAAAACAAAGTTATTCTTATCAGTCATCTTGTTAGTCCACTGTTTCATCAGCTCTTGGTTGGTCAAGATAAAACCCTTAATTCACTGGATTAGGTGTGAAAATATGATGATCTACACGCTGTCTTTCTTCCCACTGTCCCTCCCTCTTTTGCCCATTGAGCTGCAGCTCTGACTTGTTCGTGCTGCTTACAATCTGACAGCCAACTGAGCAACTGTGTACGCACAGCCTACATTAGCCTCCGTGAAAACAATAAAACAAATCATGCTTCAACAAACATGCAAGAAATGGCAACAAAAGAAACATGGAATTCAGTAATATTTTAAAATCAATGGATTGCTTATTTGAAAACATAAAAAAGTAACCAATTATTTGACTTGGGAAACTAAATTGATAATCTGAACATTCAAACATATTACCCCCAGCACTGCATTGCGAGAATAGTACAACATTTGGAAATATGCCAATTCACAGATTTGTTTTTGCTCAGAGTTAGGTGAGAAGATTGATTTCACTCTCATGTAGATAATGTGCACTGAAAAGGAGAGTATCTTTGAGTCTATTAGCTTGGTTTAGCATTACAACGTCTTTAGATTCTCAATGGGCCACTCCAACCTGCTTCACATTAAAAGACATTGTAATACTAAGTCGGTGCTGTCTATTAGTTAACTAAATAGCAAGCAGATTAGTTTACAGGCAATCTGAGAACCCAT
Source organism: Plectropomus leopardus (assembly GCF_008729295.1). Classification (NCBI taxonomy): domain Eukaryota; kingdom Metazoa; phylum Chordata; class Actinopteri; order Perciformes; family Serranidae; genus Plectropomus; species Plectropomus leopardus. Next base: position 22,407,951 of record NC_056470.1, read on the forward strand.
CAACTATTGTCTGAAAGCCTCTGGGACTCAACAGCCCTTAACTTGGGAGATCAAAGCAAGCAAATTCTGGGGCCAAGTTTTCCTCTTCAATTAGCTGTTGTTTTTTTATGTTTATTTGGTTTGCTTATCTCTATAAACACATATCTGCATGAATGCAGAGATATTTTTCAAAAGCCAATAGAAAGCTAAATCATCATCAGGTGATAGCTGGTGGGTTCTTAGACTGCATTTCAGCAGATGTGTTTTGACTCTCCATACAGACTGTTTACCAGTTGCTCAAATGTGACTTATACTTGGACTAAAAATGAACTACAAACTCAACCAGAAAGCTCCAGAAAGCAAAATCTTGTCCTCTTGCCTACAGAACTTGCATGCTGATTTGCTTGCAAGTAATAATACTAACTCAGTTACTGCCATGCTATAACCAGAACAGCTTGCTGTTTGTTGTTTAAAAGAGTTATTACTCAAAGTCACTAGGATTTAGTATGATTCAACCTTTACCAATAAAACAGTTCATCTTGATTTGCAAGTTGAGCAAAAGTCATCAACGTGAATCACACTTATTCTGGTTTATTTAGTGCACATAGATGCTGATGACATGAAACAACAATCAGAAGTACTGACATGAGACATTACTGATCTACTGGACATATTCAGCTCCCTGAATACAGCAGCGTTAATCAGTAGCTCTCCACCACTAGTCAGAAGAGGAGTTGACAGATGACTCAGCATATGACAGAACCCATACACAATACAGGGCACACTCTGGACTCAATCATCTCCAAGGCAAGGGTTGTAACATTTGTTGGAGTGGCTGATGTTGCTTTTTCTGATTGTTTCTGTGTTTGTTTGTTTTTTCTATCTCTGCACACACAAATGTCCAATCAGCGGTAATCACATAATGGTACATTACTGAAAACACCTGTAAATTATTCATTCAAGCCTCCTCTTCCACACCTGCGCTCTCTCTTGGGTCTCAGTCAATGATCTTGTTGATCGTTTCAGTTCTAAAATTACAAATGTTATTGATGCCATCGCCCCCACTGAGGCAAAGATAGTCTCTGTTGTAAGAAAAAAGCAACATGGAGAACAGCCACTGTTAAAAATTGAGAAAAGAGTGTTGAAAATCTGAATGCAGGTGGTAAAAAATAAATCTCCAAGTCCATAATGACCATATCTATAAAAAGAGATGGCATTTTTAATTTAGAACTGAGAAATGTAAGGCGGTCCTTACACCAAAAACAATAATACACCCGCATTGCTTTCTACTCACATGCTGACAGCCCTTCTTCTGTTAGTAGCCTCTTTACTGACAAAATTTGGAAAATTAGACAAGCTGTCAGTTTTCCCATATCAAGTATAGGTTCTGTATTGCATCCACTTAACCCCAGTTCAAGTAACATGACACAGTTTGATTCTATCAGCTATGAAACCTTGGAGGAAATTTTCAACATCTGAAATATTCCTCCTGCTGCCTTGATATTTTGTTTATGGACTTTTTCGAAATTGTTGTAACTGGATAACCTCAGATATTTTACGGTACAAAAAGGCAACGCTTTCCTTGTCTCAGGCTATTTCCCACAGGCCCTGTGAACTACAGTTATTACACTACACTTAAAAAACTGTAATCTAGACAATTTATGAATGCTCTGGGCTTATGTGGCAGATATGACTGATATTGGGGGGGTGTTGTTAGCAGCATTAGCTGCTAGCTGCTCGCTCACTCCATGTTGAAAACTTTGTCCACACACACACACACACACACACACACACACACACACACACACACACACACACACACACACACACACACACACACACAGTCACACGATCTGGATTTCAAATAGAGCCCCTTCAAGTTCTTGAATGTCATTCACTTGAACAAAGATGGTTGTAAAATTTTAGTCTTGGTATTACTACATCTCAGTAGTGCATTCAACATGGCTTCCGTAACATGTTTCTAGACAGACTAGAAAACTGTTCTAGCCTTTCTTGCACAGTGCTAAACTGGGTTAAATCCTATTCGAAGGACAGACTAATACTGTGTTGATTTCACGTCTGAGCATACAAAAATGACATGGAGTTCCCCAAGGCTCCATTCTCAGGCCTCTTTTGTTCAACATCTATATGCTCCCACTTCTTCAAAATATGGAAAACATCACAATATTTGGTCATAACAATGAAAACACACAGAGATTTATATGCCAATATCACCAGGTGACTATGGTCCAATACAAGCACTGAGGTGCACTGAATAAAACAGTGATTAGCTGTGCTAACAGTTTCTTCAAGTAAAGAAAGTTAAAACCAAAGTAATTGTTTTTGGGGCCAAATAAGAGGGAAAAGTCAGTGCTCAGCTTCAATCGCTAAAATTCAAGAACACATGTAAAGAAATCTTGCTGTACTTATAGCCTATCCTATTTAAATATGTCTTTTTATTTAGTCTTTTTATATGGCCTTGTGTGTCTTTTCTTGCATTTTATGTCTTATGCAAAGCACTTTAAATTACCTAGTTGCTGAGAGGTGCTTTCAGGTACAAATAAGTCCATATTGCCAACTGAACAGTATATTTCCCTATTTCTCATCTCCCCTATATATGAATGCCTTCACTCATGCACATGTATGTATGTGTTTGTGTACTAGCCACAAAATTGCTCAACATCTCAATAGAGTTCTCAGTCCTCCAGAGACCAGTGGATAGAAAGCAGCCTTTTAATCACTTTATACTGGATGTGGACTGGAAGCTGGAGTCCATGATTGTCAGGACATTGTTACTGAATACACTGAGGAGTTAAAACCAAACAACAAAGTTCTTCACGGTCCTAACAGCATTAATTACTGGGGTCATCATAATTTGGTTTTGTTCATATCCATAACATTCACCAACCCTCTTTTCTAATGTCATTTTTTGCACTTTTAGCTTCAATCTGTGCTGACTAGAACTTTTACAGCTCAGTGCTGGTGTTATTTCAGATATGTCTGAGTTAATTGTGGCCTCTCGAGTCTAGCCTTGATGTTAAGGGCTCATGGATTTTTTTTTTAAGATTATTTCTTGTGCTTTTTGCCTTTTTTTTGAGAGGACAATTTAAGCATGAAAGGGGAAGAAAGAGGGAATGACATGCACCAGAGGTTCAAGGTTGGAGTCAAACTTGTGTCCACTGCGGTGAGGACACAGCCTCTGTACATGGCACCCCTGAAAATGTTGTACATTAAAGGCCACTAAAAAACAAATATATATACAAAATTCAAAACATATATGTGATTCAGAGTCTGACTCAGGTTGTCTGCAAGTGCTTTTTAACATAGAGGTAGTGGAGTCTGCTGCGAACAGTGCTGGTTACAGCTATAGTGCTGACCAAGTCAAGAGGGTTTCCCGCTGAGGGAAACTGCAGTGCAGATCAGTGGCAATTAGCTAGCCAGAGTGATACACACACAAGGACTCACTTGCACTAACATGTATGTAGCTGGATCGTCTACCACAACAAAAAACAAAGAATTTCAACACACACAAAGGTAGTGTGACCATATTCTCCACAGAGATGTTAGTTGTTTGCTGCTATTAAAGATGTATTATGCAGAATTTTCCTGAAAAACAGTCTATTCCCTCAAACAAATTAAGCCCTCCCAATCATCCCTTATGACCCACTAGAAGTGTGTGGTGGTTTATTTATTTATTTGTAGAGACTCTGCCACCTGCCTGTATTTTCTTATTGTCCTCGTATTTTGGCTGTTTGGGACGTTCCTGGGCATAGCATACAAATGAGTTCAGATGCCAGACCATAAGAAGCACACATTCAAAAGAAAATCACAGACACAGCGCTGAAAAAATGAAAATATAGCATGGTAAAATGTCAATCTAAGATTAGGAATACAGTGTGACAAAGTTGTATTTGGTTTAAGCAGTGCAGGTAGGGACTGATAGATACACTGATAGATACTGTAGCTGAATGAGCTCTCTGCTGAGACTTTTCAGTACACTATAAATCCATATATTTGACCAGACTGGGCTGTTGCTGGTACCAGCATTTCATACTTGTAGCCCTCAGTACTGCCTGAACATGCCAAACTGCAGCTTTTACACCAAAAAATACAGCAAAGGCTGCTCTGGGGCTTTGGGATTTGCCAGATTAATTAATTTACTATTGTCAGACAGCAATTTCAGTACTTCTTAGCCTTCTATTACTGGCTGCCTGCAGACTTTGACGTGACTCACTGCCATAGTTGTTTTGATAATTACACAACTTTTGTTATAATAGTGTTAATAATTGTTTTGCATATTGGTTTATTCTCTCTGCTGTCATGGTTGGTAGATTTTTGTTTATTTTCAGTTAAAAAAAACAACAAAAAAAAAAAAACACATAGCATCAACATAACTAAACCAGGAAGTTTAGGCTTTATGTAGCCTACATGTTAGTATTTTGGAAGCATAATGAGGCAAAAACAGTTTTACATTTACTTGATTCTCTTAGTGTGCCTTGTGCTTTTGTGGTTAGCTTAAACATGTACTGGACCCCTCCTTTTTACACTATTCATTACGTAGTCCCAAATATCTTTCAATGAAGTTGTTGAGTGAGCATTGTGGTAAGACAGGTACGTAGACTCAATGCTTGTTCGGTCATGATAAAGGTGATGAACAAGTCAAATATTTCTCTGGAACAGCTGTAGAGATTGATTTGGCAGCTGTGACCGCACAACTCACCAGTGAATTTGTTAATGCGTTTGTGGTGCTCATTGAAACATCCTGTGTTGACTTAAGACAGAGTCGGGCTGCGGCACCTTTAAGGGGGGCGAAAGGGACTCCAAAGTGGGTCAGAGTAAAAATATCTTCAACAATTATTCATGGTACCCCGCCTATCTACCATACCTCCACCCTGTGAAAAATCTGCATTGCACTGCAGTGAGGGGAGACAAAATGGAAAGAAAAGAGATAAAGAGTGCGGAGACACATGTAAGAAAGAGGTTTGGGGTAAAAAGAGCAAAGACGAGTAAAGAGTGGGTACATTGTTTACTTATTTCGGCTTGGCTTGTGATGAAACGTGGGTGCAATGTACAATGCACAAAGTACAATGTGTGCCGCGTAAACACTTCCTTTGATGCTTGATGCTAAACATTTGCTCCGCCGTCGTCAGCGAGCCTCCCACCATACACCAACACTGTACCCACCATTTCAAATGACTGCCAAGACTGGCTGAATTAAACATGTACCACACCAGTCTTCATCTTTCTCATGTAACTTTCTGTGTATTCTAAGATGAAGCAAATGGTTTGGATTGGGTGGAAAGGCTTTTGCAAAGCAGACTTTGTGCAGTCTCTGTGATTGGGCAGGTACGGTGCATGCCGTCCTGTGATTTGTGTCTGCGGTGGGATTTTGGAGACTTTGGGTTGGGCGCTTGAGGTCGAATGAGTGTGAGCGCTTGGGTTTGTTTCGTCCTTTTGTGGGTGCCTGTGTGAAAAGCATCGTGATTGGAGCAATGAATGAAATCAAGCGCTGTGATTGGATTCGAGGAAAACTAGATTCCAGCGCAGCAGAAGGGTGTCATGGCTGCCAGGTCCCTGTAGGTCTGCACTGTAAATCCACACATTAATCAGAGCCGGCAGGGAGAGATCAAAGGAGCCTGTTCCATCTTTACTCAGAGCAGCACTTTGATGTGTGTGTGAGAGAGAGGAGGGGGAAAGAGCGGGAGAGAAGGAGTGTATGTATGAGAAAGGGGGAGAGAGTCAGACAGAGAAATTAGGATATGAGAGATAGCCTGGAGAGAAAACCCTCGTGTGTTTGGATCCTGCTGGGTCTTAAGATAAAACATATTAGCAATTATCATGACCTGGTGCAACTTCGACTATCAACATCAGTCAACACTAAAACATGTTCTTATAAGATGCTCTCATTGCACTGCCTCCACAGGAAAATCAACAGTGACAGCATAAGCTTGACATTTGAGAGTACAGTACGGCTCTGCATGCATGCACTTATGCACACATTTGTGCACACATGTATTGTTCCTGTCAAAAATGACAGCGCCGCCAAATTTTCAGCCATACAAAATACTTTTCTGCCCCACGGTGGTCTTCTCCTGTCACTGCAATGCAAACTCTCCCCAAATGTGGTGGGCCACCATTGTATGGCAGCTGAGCCTGCAGTTGCTATGGTGACGTCCAGCCGCAGCACAGGCTTTTAAAGCATCATGTATTATTAGTTGGTGTGTTGACACTTTTGCGTTTCTTCCATTCTCTGTGAATCAGAAGCTTTTAGTGCTCAGTCCCCACTGGAAAAAGGTGATGACTGTAGTGCTGTCATTTGAACACTAGGGGATGTGATCACAACTTGCCATTACTGCTTGCACAGGGAATTTTTCCTGCTGTAGATCAGTGGTTGATTGAGCTTGAGAACATTTTCTTAAAACAGACTTCCAGAGGGTGTAGACATTTAGAATTGTCTTGTCTGCATCTCCTTTACAAATTGCTTGCGTTGTTGTGCCATAGTTAGACTAACCTGATTATTGCATAAAATCAAGATATACACTGAAAATAATAAGCATAACTAAATAAGCAAAAAAAAAAAAGAGATCAGGTCATACTATTTTATTTAATGACTGATGTACACCTAGAGAGCCATACTTTAGCATTTCAACTATTTGTATGTGACAAGGCACGGGCTTTTCTGCCATCTGCTGGCCAAATTATAGAACACTGTCCTGTGGGTAAAAAAAAAAAAAATCATCACTCAGTGAAGAAAACTCTTTGCTGCAGTAGACTGAAACTTTGCCTCCTCCTTTGAGATCAAACCACCTATACAGAGGAGCCTGAAAACACCCCTACAGTTGAAACATATCTGAATATAAATCTGTCAATGTCAAAGGTCCGGTGTGTAGGATTTAGGGGGATATATTGGCAGAAATGTAATATTATATAGTATGTATGTTTTATTTGGTGTATAATCACCTGAAAATAAGAATAATTGTGTTTTCGTTACCTTAGAATGATCCATTGATATCTGCATAGGGAGCAGGTCCTTGTCTACAGAGTCTGCTGTGTTGTACTGCCATGTTTCTACAAAAAAAAAAAAAAAAACTGAGCACACATTAGCAGGTGCTGGGCTAGCGGCATGTTTCAGACATGCCAAACAACATGGGAGAAATACTGACTTGTAACATGAAACTGTTTTACTCTGTGTGTTTTTACAGGTTTTAATCAGTGGGTCAGTTTGTTTGCAGAGGATGAGACCCCTGCGGACACTTCAGATCCTGGTATAAATATCCTGAACATAGGATCAGAAATAAGGTGAGCACACTTAAACAGGCGCTGGGCTCATGGCCAGTCTCCGACATTACATTCAGCTCAGTTCAGTTCAGCTTTATTGTCATTTTTGCTGTACATTTGTGTGCAGAGCAGAATGAGAGAGTGTTTGTCAAGCATCTCAGGTGCAAAATACAAAAATCGTAATTATGCAAAAAAAGGCATTGGAGAAACAGATTTGTAACGTAAAATTGCTTTATTCAGTGTTTTTGCCAGGTTATACACCATGTCCATTTATATGTGAGAGAAAGAGAGAGACCCCTTAAGATAATTCCCCTCCACTAAAAACCTCCTGCACAATGAATACTAAAAAAACTTCAACTGCAAGAAGTTTTAGCTGGTTGCAAGCTGCAATCCTCACCACTAGATGCCAGTAAATCCCTCTAAATCTTACACACTTACACACTAGACCTTTAAATAGTGCCCATATACATTCTTTCAGATCTAAATATTATTTTCCTTTCTGATGAGGGAAACCTCATCAGAAAGGAAGTACATAAGGTCAAGTACATAATGCACAAATCAAACATTCTTGAGACACACAATGAAATGTTTCAAGATGGCATGAGTTTAGCAAGCATATTGTAAAATTTTGTCTGATACTTGCTGATGTCAAAGGCCACAGGTTGTGTATGTAAAAAGTAGCTTCAACCTGCAACTTTCAGTCTACAGAAAATCTTGAAGCAGGGTTGTATTGTTTCCTCGGCTGTTTCATTTGAGATAATAGGGCAGAGGAGTAATTGATGAAATTAACTATGGCTAAATCCATTTAGCTGCCTCAGTTTCAGGGCCCTAATATTGTGCATGCTGGCTCACTGTCACAGCTTACTGGAACACTTGTACAGAACAGAGCCAATGCTAATGTTATTATTAACAGCGGAGCTTTTCCTGCAATGACAAATCAAAATGTTGTGAAAAAGGCCGTCTGACTTTTTTATAGAGTGAAGTTTGTGTTTATAGACTGAAATAGGTTTCACATGCTTTTACACCAGAGTTTTATTTCATTAAATTAGGTTGTTCTTAGTGGTGTTATTGAATGGGATTTTTTTCTTAGTCACTAAAATTGTGTGTTCTGGTTTTACGTTATGTTGGTTTGGTTATTTTTGCGTAATTCAAACCTTAGCTGCCATGCACCTGTTTTGTTTTGTTTTGATTTTGTTGTTATTGATCGCTCCTGTATGAGTGCATTCATCTTGTGTTGCTTTTCTTAGGGAATCAATGCCACATTTTTATGTTCTTGCTTGGTGTTTTTCTGCTATCTGGTTCACAGCACGACTGTATTCAGTACTGAAAAACACACACGAACGCAGAGAAATTATATTCAATACACTGAAATGCATTCAGTACAAATGTTACTGATAATTAGAGTCCATTACACTCATTAAAACATTTGACCACTAAAAAGGTATGTGGCACAGGAGGGACTGAGTCATTCTTTTGCAAGTCACAAGTGTGACGCAAGTCTTTGTACTCAAGTTCCATGTGAAATTCCAAGTCCTAAACTTTGAGTCCTTAAAAAGTCATAATGTGCTTTTAAACAAATATAATGCCAATTTATTAAACAACAGAATCACGATATATTAAATTTACAAAAAAAAGCCTTTTAAGATTTGTGTTTATTTGATGAAAACAAGTTTGTTGGAAGTTGTTGCATCTCCGTCTGTATTTTTCTACCCATGCGTTTTGCAGACTGCAAAATACCACCGCTTAATTTTTGTATGAAAAATAATAAATTTGGTTTAAAAAAAATTTAAAAATCAAATTGGGCTTCAGTAACATAACATTCGTTCTTCTTGTTTCTTTCTTGCAACTTGACTGGATGCTGCTGACTTGTTTCAAACAAAGTGGATCTGCACAATTAGGTATCGACTCGCTTTGAATAAAAAGTGTTAATTGTTAGTTGATTCAGGAAATGGAGAAAAATTAACTGATTCATGGCACATTTTTTAAACAACATACTTTTTGATCTTTGGGCTTGGGGGAGAATTATCAGAATTTTCAGGTGATAAGGCTCCAAGTAAAGAGAATTATTGATGCTAAAGATGTAGTTTAATTACAAGCCTTCTTTGATTTTTGCCGAGTCTAAAGTCATCCAATTCTTGACTCAAGTCCACACCTCTGGTATGTAGAATATATGTGTTGTACAGCAAGTATGAAAAGTATCCCATACAGACTTGGTTGGGTCACTGATTGTTTAACGATTCAAGCAACGACAACTTAGAATCTTGATCACACTGACAGCTGAACAGTTAGGTCATTATGAGCTAAACACCAATTAGGAGGATGTGTTAGTTTTTATGAAAGTCTGCTAATCACTATTTTATTTGTGGGTTTTTGAGGAAAAATAAAATGTAGCAGAGCACATGTAGTGCGAGTGAAAAAAGTGTACAAAAAACCCCCCAAAAAAACACAATTTGCATACAGGATAATATTTACATTAACTAGATTAAGAAATTAACAGCAAGAAACAAAGTTAAACAAATAACATAAACATTTACATAAATACACAAACATAAATAAGACTACACACATGCACACTATTGCTAACACTCTCAATAGAGGCAAACATATAAGTGGAAACACACACACACACACACACACACACAGAGGCACAAATACACTTGGGTATTTATTTATTCACACACTAATTCACTAATTTTTTTTTCTACCAAACAGATTGTCTTTGTAGTCCTCTGCGCCCTCTGTTTCTTAAGGAGGACCATCCCACCTTTTCAAATGAGATGTAACAGTATGATGTAATGGAGGGAGAAGCATGCATATGTACAGTATCACCATAATCAAGCACAGACATATTTGTAGGTTGCACAGTGGTCATATGATGTTAATCTGCACCCGTCCATACATTTCTATCTGTATATCATTCCTGTGTTTTTGTTGTTGCAAATATAATGAATAAAAAAAAACTCAGATTTAAAGTGAGCGCAGAGAAACTTTTCTATTTCAAGAGATGAATGTAAAAACAGCTTTCTGGTATCAAACTTTGCACAGTGAAGGTCAAACATTCAAATCAAGTAACAATGAGAAAAAAAACACATTTTGTACTTTTCTTAAGAAAAAAATCTTGATTTTAGAGCAGTATAAGAATACAATAAATTAAAAAATAACACCAGCAACAAATGCACAAAAAACTAACAATAACAAAAAAACAACACCTACAAAAACCAAAAACTGCATAAGCAGAAAACAAATGGTGTTTACCTCAGATCCACAAGGTGGCATCGTCACCCCAACATTTTACCCCTGAATATAGACCACAACCTGCAGAGAGGTAAACCTGCAGGAAGCCAGATGTGAAGTCGAGCTGAAGATTGTAATCACACACGAGGCATCATCATAGTGTAATTCTCTGTACTAAACACGGTGTGGCAGCCTTACCTTCTCCATTAAGTTTCATACTTGGGACACCTGTTTCTTTTCCTCAGGGGACCTTTTACTTCCAAAAAATATATCACTTGTTTGCAATGCCTGATTTGGATTCTTCTAAAAAACATCCACATGTTCATTAGGGCCGTAAAATTGCTAGAAAAGTTTACTCAGCTGTGAGGTCAGTTTTCTTGATGCATCTGGTATCACTATATTTTGCAGATGCAAAAGCTTGTAGGTTGTCTATATACTTCTGTCTTAATACATATTAAAAGCAGTTTATAGTGTTGATGAAATATGAGTAACTGAAGACAAAACTGAAGCTATTTGTCCTTCACTTTTTACTGACTGGCCTGTGTAAGGTGCTACATTACCTGCAAAGGTGACTATCTTGTCATTGAGTGTTTGGTGCCAATGCTGACTCCGCTTGCATGCAAGGTGGGAGGCGATCAGGGGCACTTTTTCTAGTATATGCTTATTGATCTGTCCAGAGCAGGCTGCAAACTATAAAATATATAGCACTCTTAATGTCTGTCACTGCCATCTCGTCTATTTACCACTGCTGTGCACATGCACATCACTAAAGCGAATAGTTTAAGTGTGTGTCAGGGAGGACACAGTGTGGAGGTCACATGTTCAAACCTCAGACCCTCCTTGTGAGGTTACTTCTGCACTGTAAAATCTGACAAGTTGATCTTGCTTAAAATAATCTTGGAAACCAATTGCCTTAAAACATGAAATTGATTATAATCTTAATCTTAATTTATGTTTACTTTATATCAAATTGTTAAGTTTACTCAAATTTTAGCTGTATTTTCTGTATTTGCAAAGTTGCTGATTTAACTTGATAATGATAAAGTGGATTTAGCAAATGGCAAAGTTAGAAGATCTACAAGTTCTGTTTTGTTAACATGTTTAAGAATATACAAATATGACAGATAGCACAGTAAACTTGTTGCTAAAGTTGCTAAAACTTGGAAAGATTGGTGCAATTAAACTTGTCATTTTTAGCTGCAACATCTTCACAGAATCAAGTACATATAATTAAATTTTAAGCAAATTCAGCAGTTAGATATGAAGTAAGCATAAAATAAGACTAATAGTTGTATTTACTCATTTTTCAGAGCAATCGGTTTCCTAGATTTATTTAAAGTAAAATCAACTTGTCAGATTTTACAGTGTGTTCCCCTTCTTGATCTCTCGTGTGCTTCTGATCTAGACAGACGTATTCTTCAGACAGGTGAGTACTTTTGTCCTCCTACCTGTCTGATGTGGGCTCATGTTGCTGGTGTGCATTTTGTAGCAAATGAAGATTACATTTCTCTAATTTTAAGTTTGTTTAAACGTTTTACAGCAAAACAGGTTTAAACATAAAACGTGGACAATACAGTAACAGCAGCGAGGCTGGGTAGGATGTCAGTTTGCGTTGCAATTATCACATTATGATTGAAATTGGGAGTAGACTCGCGCTCATCCCCGAGTTAATTAAAACGCCCCCCTGATTGGACGGGCAGATAATCCCGGCGGGCCTCGTGCTCCTACTAACTTGCGAGCAGGGCAGAGCGCGAGTCACAATCTGCCCAAGGCGAGGGAGGGCACGAGAGACGCGCGAGAGGAAACCGACCGTGCGAGTAGGGGGGACACGAGCGCTCCGATCTCAGTGAGCACAATTAGAGAAGTGTTGCTGAACGTGGGCTATGCGCGCAACAAGGGGGGAGCGCAGTGTACAGAGGAGGTGAACGCTCGTAGAGGCTCAGACTCACAGCCTCCTTTCTTGAAGAGTCACTGCGCTGACAGAGGAAAGAAAGGAGTGAAGAGAGGAACTCCTAGAAAACAGCAACTCTTGGAGAGAGCTGCGTGAGTACAGTTTTCAAAACAAAAGGTAGTGATAGAGAAACAAGTAGACTTTTGCTGGTCTGGAAGAGAAAATGAATGTCAGCGAAGAAAACCTGCTCAAGTCCATCAGCAACGACGCGCTCCTCGACCTGACGCAGCGCTACGGCCAATCAGCCTTCGGGTTCGGACCGGGCCACGGCGCAGGGAGCCCCGGTCGGTTCCCGCTCACACCGGCCACCGACTTCCTCTCCGGGCAGACCGCGAAGTCCAACGAGAGCGGCGGGGAGCACACGAGCGACGACGAGGACGGCTTCGACTCGCTGGAGAGCCGGAAGAGAGGCTCATCATTTGGGGACGACAAGTCAGGGGGGCCCCTCGCCAAAAAGTCCAAGGAGCAGCGGTCCCTGCGGCTCAGCATTAACGCCCGGGAGAGGAGGAGGATGCATGATCTGAACGACGCGCTGGACGGCCTGCGCGCTGTTATCCCCTACGCCCACAGCCCCTCGGTGAGAAAACTCTCCAAAATAGCCACTCTCCTCCTGGCCAAGAACTATATCCTCATGCAGGCGCAGGCTCTGGAGGAGATGAGGCGGCTGGTGGCGTATCTGAACCAGGGACAGACCATAACTTCACCAATCCCCACCGCCCTGGCGCCCTTTGGACAGGCTGCCGTCTACCCGTTCTCGGGCTCCGCACTCGCCACCTGTGCCGAAAAGTGCACCACTTATTCCGGGACACCGTCGAGTCTCTTCAAACACTGTAACGACAAGCCTTGATTTGGTTCAATTCTCTTTTTTTCCTGAACTTTTACCTTTACTGCACCCATGTCTCTCTCCCACTCTAGTTATTTTTAAATCATTCTGTGAAAAAAATAAAACTAGTCTAATGCATAAAATATGGTTAAGTAATTATACTGCAATGTTTCATCAGATTTACATAGAATAAACACATTGGGCCTTCTTATAACATGAAGTTGTCGCTCGTACTTTACACACACTGCAGGCCATGTCCAAAATATGAGTTTGGGTAAATTTAAAGTTATCAGCTCTTATTTGTAATCTATGCAACATTCAACGACATGAAAAGAAATGCCAAGAAATGCGACCTAATCTCACTTTTAGATTTATTAATCCAGCAATTTTGAAAGGACTTCCCTGGACTGACTGCTCTGTGGAGGAACACATGTGATGTTGGCTGATATATTTTCTGAGGCGATGTGTTGACAAGTTTGTTTTTTGATTTTTTTTTTAAGTTATTGCACATCTCACATGATTGTATTGTACATCTGTGAAAAAAATCACTTGCTCCAAGACCCGGCTATACTAATGGTTATATAATTACAGCCTATACATTGAAGAAGCGGTTTTGTTTTTTTTTCTTTTTGGTTGTGTTGCAACATGGATTTCATATATTGTTTATATGTCTTTATAATTAAAACACATATCTATGCTTGGACCCGGTTTGCTTCATTTCAGCAACATTTTTAGTCACATTAAGAACACATTTAATAGCGTAAAACGTCGTCGTATGCATTTCCAGCCACAAATGCATACGACTTATTGCTTTTTATAAAAGCTCATTTCAAACTTTTCTTTTTTATTATTATGTTAATTGCGTTAAATGTTATGGATTAGGATTTTCTTAAAACTAACCCACTTTTAACGTAAAATTGTTGTGATCTTAAAAAGGCTATATTTATCGCTACATAGGAAATTTAACCGTAAATTAAGCCGACAAAAAATATGCAAGTCAAATAGTCCTCTCACGCTGCTGAGATAATATCCACCTCTCACCCTCTGACTGGCCTTCCTAAAATCATGACTCGGCAACTTTTCTTTTCTTGCATGAGAGACCCTCTGACATGCGGAGCCGGGTCTAAACGCGCTCACAGGGGGCTGGTGGGGCCCGTTTGGCACGCAGCAGGGTCGGTGGCGCTGAGGGGAAGGGCGCAAGAGCCGCCCGGGGCACCCAGGACCTGTCTCTGGGTATTTGGGTGATTGCAGGCTTCCATGGCGGGCTCTTAGATTCTGGACAGCTATTAACACGATTTCAGCTGCTGTCTCCCTACTCCACTTAATTCAGTGAGCGTTAGAGGGCCAGTTTGCTTTTGCAGGTTTTGACTTGTGAGTGGATGCATTTAGAAAAGAATAATGTATGTATTTGTATTTCTGAAAACATATCTGTGTGTTTTCTTCTTCTGATGGCAGTAACCTTTACCTGGAAACTGACACCACTGTATCTTGGTCTACATTTGTCCACAGTGTTGGCTGGTGTTGATGCTTTATTGTTTGGGCTTAATCATTTTTATTTTATTTGGCATTATTTAACCAGGTTTGTCCCATTGAGATCAAAGATCTCGGTTACAACGGAGACGTGGCCAAGAAAAGCAGCAACACAGAGTTCTAACAACAACTAAAATTAACACAAAAACACACAGATATGAGTAAAATACAATAATCAGATAAAACAGACAGCCCCTACTCAACAGATTTCACCATGATTTTAAAATTATTCAGTGTTGAAGCTTACGATCATTCTGCAGATTATTCAATGCTGTAGGTGCAGAGAAACTAAAAGCATTTTTTTCCCAATTCACTTCTGACTTTGGGCACAAAAAGATGCAAAAAGTCCTGCAAATGAAGATTATAATTCACATATTTCAAATTCAAAAGTGAACATAAGTAAGTAGGAATTTTACCAACAATCACATTACATTTAAATGAAGGATTTTGTTCATATTGACATAAAGAGATGGCTTGATTACAGTATATGTTTACAGTATTTAAGCAGCAAGTTAACACCAGAAATTTGGAAATTATTGTCCATTATAATCCACATAATACTGAATTAGATTATGCTGGAGTTATATTGAGTTCTCAAACCAGTGATTTTTTTTCATCACTTCTAGTCTACAAAGTTTACGAATTAGCAGCATCTTTCATAATAATTTTTAAACATGCTAAATCAACATAAATGAATACTTTCAACCCTAGGTGGTTAGTTCAGTTTTATTTATAAAGCCCAATATCACAAATCAAAATTTGCCTCAGGGATCTTTACAGCATACAACATCCCTCTGTCCTTTGACCCTCACAGTAGATAAGATAAAACTTACCAACAAAAATATAAAACCTTTAACAGGAAAAGAATGGTAAAACCTCAGGAAGAGCAACTGAGGAGGGATCCCTCTTCCAGTATGGATTGATGTGAAATAAATGTCATGTGGTGCTCTTTCTTTATCATCATATCAGCATTAATTTGGCGCTGTAAGACAAACTATGTAGAATACATTATATGTAGTTCAGGGCCAGTGTATTAATGCGAGTCACACAGTGACTAAGTGATCCACCCCAGTCTCTCGTACAATTTAGCTGCATGTCACAACAACAGGCCACCCATGGCATCTTAAATTGGCCCTCTGATGACACATGTCTCGTCTGAGGCCCCTCGACACAGTCAGGGCAGCGGGGATGAAATGTGACAAATGCTGCCGATGATGTGAGGGATCGGGGCCCTGCGCTCCATCAGTCCCCGCACAGCCTAATTGCCATCAATGAGATGGTTGTCTTTTTTTTTTTTTTTTCACGGACAGTTGGGTGGTCATTTTCCCTCTCTATAGGTCTTTAATGTAGAGCTGCTGAAATATATGTTTTACTGTGTCACCTTATTATCTTAATGGCCATCAGGGTGCAGAGTGCTAGTGTGTCATTTAGCTTGTAGGCTGAATCTATACATAAAGACAGATCTGTCACATGATATAGTGTTCCCTGACCCTATTGCCTACCAGCAATGGATAGTGTGTTCTTAAAATTATAGATCATCTTTCCCTGCAATGAGATAGATATGTAGTTTCGGGATGTGTGCGTCTTTGTGTAATTTGCCTTTTTCTAGATGACCACTTGCAGAGTATTGAAATATTATTAAATAAGTGGTAAAGCATACCCAGTGTATTTATGTTACTCTGTGTAATGTGTGTGTTTAGTGCACACTGGAATTGATGATAGAAAGAGGCAATTTCTCATTTTTATTTTTTATTTTTAAATGAATACACAATTTATGTCTATTTTTGCATTTGCATTCTACAACAGCATAAAATGAAGCTGGTCAGAAACACAATTAATTGTGTTTCCACAGAGCCAAAACACAACACAAAGACTAAAACAAACATACAAGAGGATGATTTTTAGTAATGCGATCAGAATTGTATAAACACATTCAAATTTTGGATGCAACAAAGCAAACAGATCAGTGCCTCAGTATGCCCTGGGCATGCCCCTGCAGAAAGTCTGCCATGTGTGGCAAGATGTAAAAAACAAAAACACCAAGTGAGCCCGTCTGAAACACTTAAAACGGCTGCAATAATTAAAAAAATGTCTTTAAAATTATGATTGAGAACATATATGATGCAGTATAAAGAAAAAGACAATTATGCACATTTAAAATATATGATGAAAATATCTCAGTGGCATCTAATTGATTTGTTGTATGAAGACACATTTAGACTGTTCGTGTATCCCTCATCAAAACACATTCTTAGTCAGGTGGTGTATTGCAAATAAACATAATTTTATCTGTAGTTATGATGTCATTTTATAGTTGTATAAAGTTGTATATTGTCTCTGCTGTTTGTCGCATGCAAGTTTTTATAAAAAACAAAAAAAGTCAATGTAATTCAAAATGTTTAAAATGTGAATACAAGGACATTTAAATTACTACAAGTGTATTTTACTACATTGTCTTTCACTGTCTTTTATACACCTGCCCACCGGAGGAATTATCGCTGTTGACATATAATGTAATGAATGCATCAACTATATTATAGTGTGAGATAAACCATCTATTAAATGTTTATACACTGTTTTTAAAAGCTTAACAGGAGGTTTGGAGTGGTATTAGTATTGGCCTTTTTATTGGTATTAAAAAGGATAAAATATATCAGATATAGTAACATTACTAAGAATATCTTTATGCTTATTCTTACCTATTGTCTGCTGTTGACAGAGTCTTTATGCAGACGAACACACAGCAGTACAGTCAGTGCACCAGCACTCTCACGACAGCCCAGTGTGGTGCAGGAGTACGGACAGACTGTGTGATGTCTGTAAACATTTGTGTTTGCTCTCAGTGGGATAGAAAGGGAGTGATTTCATTAGCATGGCTCGGAGCTTTGAGGTATGTTTGTGTGCTTTTCTCCAACCCGATGGTATAGTACTAAAACCATATGCCCTTAAGTGCGTACCTCTGCCTAATGCATCTGACAGCGCTGTTTTCTCTAATTAAGTTCTCTCTATGTGCAAGCTCATGTGTCTGATGCACATTGTAGCACTTCATCACACACATACACACAGACTGTACTTACAACAGGGGGCCTTGAAGGAAAATGAACATACTTCAACTCTGATTATGCTTACAGTGGGGGATAAAGGGGCTTTATAAAACATTTGATTTTTTTCTTTTATTAAAATTTGCTCACAGAAGCACAGTTGTGGCTTTAGAAGCCAAGTGGCATGGAAAATTTGGATGTTTCCTGCAGGTTCATGATGGGGTGAGGAGGTGAGATAAACAATAGGACTAAAAAAGTGTGTGTGAGGTGGTATAAAAAGAGAGCGTTGAGAAAGAGATGGTGCCTCAGTGTTTTTGTGCCGGCGGTGGCACTGTAAGGACCCCCCACCCACCCATCACCCATGGACCCCCTAACTTCTCTGCTCTGCTATGACATCACACTCTGTCGTCCCTCGCAGCCCCGCCTTGTCGGAAGCAATGAGTGGGTGAGTCAGTTGGTTCCGAGGAGCCATGTGATTCGGGGCGACGTTGCTGCGAGTGCAGCGGGATGGGCCGGGGCCCTTCATTCGATAATCAGACGTCTAAAGGGGGGTGGAGAGGAGGATGTCTGTTTGTATGTGTCTGTGTGTTTTGTGCATTGTGTGTATGTGTGTTTTGTGCTTATAAGGCCACAAACCCTCGAAACATGGCAGTCAGGCAAAGCGTTTTGCTTATCGCCACAAGGCACCTGACACCACGCATGGTAGACTCAGACAGTGTGGCAGGGGCCAAATTAGGCCTGGTGGGAGGGAGCAAAGATGGAGATGGCGGAGCGGCTGTTGAATATAATATCCTATTCAGGACCACAGTGGCTCATCATCTCTTATAGGTTCACTTTGTAAGTCTGGAGATCCTAGAGTGTATGAATGATGGACGCAGCTATAGTGAAGTCACCAGTTAGTCTTGTAGACTGCTGTTTTGAAGCCTTAAGTTTGGCATTTCGGCTGTTGCCATCTTGTTTTCTTGGAGCCAGGATTAATAATATTTGAATAAGAGGTTGAATGAATGAGATTCAAGTGGCCATTTGATTTATTGCAGTATTTGACATTGCCACATTGGCTTCATTTTTTGAGCCTCAGAGGTTTTTGCTTGATAAATCTCATGATGGTCTAGTTTTGTTGCAACACTTCCACTTTGCTGCAGGAATGAGTCCAACAACCAAAAAATGAATTAGCATTTTAGCATTCCTGGTTATCTTGTTTCAAGGTCAGTGTTTTTGTTTTGTTTTGTTTTGTGGTTGGATGTCTAAAATAAGGTTTGTGATTTACATTAGGTTGAGAGACATTCACGTTTTGTTCCATAACATAAAATAAGTCAGTAAATACCCCGCTCATATATTTTGAAGACTTTATGGGTCTTAGGCCCAGTCAAGACTGAAGATTTGCGACAGATGAGTTGAAACTTGCAGTGAGCTGGTCTGCAACATTCTGAAAATTATTAGTTTACACCAGTGCGACGACATAAGATGGCTTATCATCTCAATAGCACAGCTCTCCTCTGTTCTAACTTCCTTCTTTTTTTGTGGCTAAGTATAATCTGTAGCTTGTTAAAATATGAATGACAATAGTGATATTGAGATACTTGCTACAGTTGCATTTCTAGTAATGATGAAATGGCAAAAACTAAAATAAAACGGCTGGAGCTTCAGATGAACAGTATTCATAATAAATGTTCCACAAAAATTTAAAAGTCAATGAGTAGGCTATGAGCTTGAGACATGAGCACATGCAGCGAGCAGCAGCAGCGACCCACCGTCTGACACGACACAACATGAGACCAATACACGTGTCAACTGCCGCATAATGTAAATTAGACGGGCTCAGCTGGGACAGAGCCAGACATAGCCAACAAATACCCCGTCTGTGGACAGACTTGGCCAGCGGGCTTCGCTATGAGCCGATTGGTTGATGAATCAGGTGATGTGCCTGATGTACTAAAACCAGTTGCTGGCGATTTGACAAGCTGGGTTTTTGGTTCACCCGACTGAAGTTGAAGTGAGGACGGCCAGTTCCCACCGCTGAAACTTTTCTACGCAACGTTCTAAAACGATTTTCTCTCGTCACAAATCTTTGGACTGAACTGGGCTAACAAGTGGCTAAATAAGACTACAGAGCTTCATCATGCTGAACATTGCTTTGCAGTCTCGTTGTGGTGGCAGTATTGAAGTCCTGCGACTGCAGGATAGTTCCTTGATACCTTAACATTAGCTTTTACTTCTGGCAATTGCATTTAGGTTCTAAAAATCATAGATTATCAAAGACTATATTGCTGAACAAAACATGTAAGTATCATAAACCACAGAGCCTTTTTCTGAATTAATCCAAAATCCAATGGAAAAATCTAATTGGCTTTTTGTTGAGGGAACCAGCGTGATTTTAACTTCCTTGTTGCCCTTTACAAATAAATGTCATCCCTGCACCACTCTATTGCTCTCTGCAATAGACTCCCCCCTTCTCTTCTCTTCCCTTTACAGTCCCTCCCCCCTCTTTCCATCACTCTCACTCTTTTCTCCTTTTAGCTTGTTGTCTTGACAGAGGATGTGAGTTGACAATCAGGGGCATCCGTTACTGTAGCACTGCCTAATCTCTGTAATGGCCCTCACAGATACAGGACTGGTGGTGAGCAAACACTCACACACACATTGGAGAGACACACACCTCAACTCACTGGACAAATGTACATGCAAAGCCCTGGGGTCAACAATCATCTCTGTGTTCAGCCTTTTGTACACACCATAACCTCTTCACTCACATATCTCTTTATCTTTATCTCCCTTGTTATCACACACACACACACATGGCCCAGCACCCCGCTCCCTGTTCAGTACCAGCTGAGGAGCACCATGGTTTTGTGGGGAGCAGGGGGAGCTCGTTATCCTCATTAATTAATGACAAAAGCGATGTAATTGGCCATCCATAATCCTCCATGCGGAGAAGGTGTGACAGGCAGGGCCGGGACCGTCCTCTCTACAGCGAGCACAACTCATAAACACACGCACAGAGAAAATGAAGACACATTTTGTCCTGTTTGTGTGTGTGAGTGTGTCTGTGTGAGTGTGTGTGCGACTAATGATGCACTTGAATAGAAAGACTTGGCTTGTAATTACAAAGTGATGTTAAAGGTCTCAACAGAAGGGAAATGTAAAATGGTATATTTCCATCTGAATCTACAAAAATGAAGAACCATTCAAAGTATGTCACTTGATTTCCTAATTCTCATTCTGTTGTGACATTTGAGGCTGCAACATGCTGTAGCCCCCCTCCTCTGAATGAAAAGACAAGATTAATGGCACTTCCTGTCGCTGACGTTCTTGCGCTAGCCTAATTAAAACCATTGGAACATGCGCGTGGCCAAGGATCAGTGGCTTTTAATGAGGAGCTTGTAGGCTGATTTGGGCCTCATTTTCTGCTTAATAAGGCCGGTTTAAAAAGTAATTTTGGAGGGATGTGACTCCTTTAAACCTGCTCATTATCAATGATAGCGCTTCACTTAAGTACTTCAGGAAACGCTGTGTTTAATTAATATTGTGTCGCGCACGTGGATTAGCTGACAGGCTGGAATGGCGCGAGTGCGAGCAAGTGAGCAAGGGAGCTAAAATTGATGAAGAACTTTCAAGGGCACTGATTTCATTAAGCAGCTTCATTACAGCCCAAATAACTCTTCATGTCATTTCAATGCTTCAGTCGCCCGCGCCACACACACACACACACACACACAGACACACACGCATGCATGCACGCACACACACACAAAATAATCCTGTGCTGAATGAGGACGGTGCACCAAGGATTTTTACATTTAAAGTGAAAATAAGACAATGAAGCTTTTGCTTCAGGCAATGAAATCTATTCTCTACCTGCTACCTGACAACATGTTTTGTATTCTTTCTTCATGCGTAATTCTAATGTATTATATTTTCAGCGCTTTGTTTTCCCATTTAATGAATTGTGTTTTCTATTTATTAGTCCATTGTTATTTCGCAGCTCTTTTTCTTTGAGAGCTCATAAACAGAGCTTTTAAGGTCAAGCAGTTTATAGGCTTGCGAGGGCCATAGCAACTTTCACTGTGCGTTTCTCCCACAACACTGGGGCCACAAAGGCTTTTACGGCCTCTTCATCCCATTGTGATAATCTTCTTAGCCCCCTGACTCTACTGTTCAATATGTATAGAGCAGAAAAAGAGCTGGACTTGAGGAGCTTTGAGTGTCCTGCAGCTCTGTGTCCGGGATTTTCCTCTCTCTAGGACCAATTACCACACGCAAACAGTCTGAGCACTTTGCTCTTTGACATGAGGCTCCTTTGTTATGTTGTGACGAGGCTTAGTGTACGTCAGTCAGTCAAGCTCTCAGCCACCCTGCAGGTTATTATTTACTATCCATTTACTTTGCCTCGCTGTACAAAACTTTTTTTGCTTACGACAGTGCAGGAAAATGTGTTTAGAAGGTTTTGTGGCTCAGAATGAATGAGCTATTTTAGTAGGCGAACAAGGCCAGAGCCATCACAGGTCCCTGATTTCACTTGTTGAGAACAAACTAGACCTAGAAACAAAATGATTTCAACATTACAGCCACACTAGCAGCTTTGAGATGAATGCAAAGGTCAACATAGCTACATGGTCACAATGACAGCAAAAACATGCTGATGTTTTGGCAGGTTTAATTAGAATCTATAAAAAATTATGAGCATAGCCACTATGACATCACCTGTTGGTTTGTGGACTGATGTTATAAAGCCTCAAGTTTGGCATTTTGGCTAACACTATCTTGGATTTTTGGAGATATAAGTGACCATATCTGGACAAGTTGAAGGAGCAACAGAGTAGCAAGGATGGTTGAGTGACAGACAGCGAGTTTCAGACAGCCTGTCACTCAAAAAGGCCATGCCGTTAATAACGCATGACTTCAAGCCTAAAAATTCACCCCAATAAGGTTGGCAAATATTCATTTCTTGAACGATGAAGTCATGACCCATCTTACTCTTCCTCTTATGGCTAGTACTCGTTGCCTTCGTTGGTTGGATTGGTCTTTGGCGT